>NW_024582450.1:312239-334016 GCF_018398535.1 Haplochromis burtoni
CACCACTCAAGCTCCCAGGCCTCTGGTAGAGGACCCGAGCTTGAAGGATAAACCGCCCGCAGGGGCGTGCTGGGTGTTTTTTTTTATATATATATATATATATTAAAAATATATATATATATATATATATATATTATATAATATAAAATGTACAAATATACAAACCGGTTTAAAAAAAAGTAATATGTAATAAATAGTGTTGTATATATACAGTTGGGTTATTGCACATAGAATTGGTATTGCACAGTGGTGGTCCATAGAGGAAGTGGGAAGAAAAGGAGAAGAAAAAAAAGAAGGGGGGGGGGGGGGGGTGTTATCGGTGCATGTGTGAGTTCAGGGTGGTTATGGCTTTGGGGAAGAAACTGTTTTTGAGTCTGTGGGTTTTTGTGTTGATGAGCTGAACATGTTGAAACCAGGGTGGGAGCTGTCCTTGATAATGTTTGCTGCTCTGCTGAGGCAGCGGGAGGAATAAATGTCCATCAGGGAGGGGAGAGGGCAGCCGATGATCTTTTGTGCTGTCTTGACCACACTCTGAAGCCTCACTCTATCCGCCTTGGTGCAGCTGCCGTACCATACCGTGATGCAGTAGGTTAGCAGGCTCTCAATGGACGAGCGGTAGAAGGTCAGCAGCAGGTTGGAGTTCATCTAAACTCCTCTGTAGTGAGTATGAGAGTGAAAAAGAAGCCTGTTGCAACATAACTAAGGTATGGTTCAGAGATGCCTGATAGCACAATGCCCTGCTATCAGGCCTTCTGCCATTCTACTTTTATAACTCTAGGAATCACATGTAAGCCTATAAGTAAGCCTCACTGGCCAGTTTGTTAGGTACAACTGTTCGACTGCTTGATATTGCAGATATTTAATCCAGCTTGATTTAGCTGACCCTGTGGACTCCTTTGAAAAAATAGTTACAAACTTTTCTGTTTAATCAGTTATTTTTGTTCTGTTTTAATATGTTTCTCTTTTGATATAGTATTTCCCAGAGCTTTGTGACTTGTATGTCTGTCAAAAGTACTATAAAAAATGATCTTTACTTACTTGGCAGCAATTTGATGCATTTAGAAATTCAAGAAGACGTGCTGACACTTAAATCAAGATTCAGAATGAGGAAAAAAGGTGAATTAAGTGCCTTTGAATGTGACATGGTTGTGACCGGGAGCTCTCAGCACTTCATAAAATTCTGATCTACTGGGATTTCCCCACACAGCTAGGGTTTATAGAGAACTTTCTGAAGAAACTAATTGATCCAGTTAGTGGAAGGTGGATAGGTGAAAATGTCCTGTTAGAGGGAGGAGAAGAATAGCCAGACTGTTTTGTGCTGATAGGAAGGCAACAGTTACTCAAATAATTACCTTCTACAACTAAGATATACAAAAGAAAATCTCTGAATTCACAACACAACACTTCAAACCTTGAAACAGATGGGCTTCAGTACAGCAGTATAATCACACTGAGTGCAGCTCCTGTCATACAGGCTCAGCAAAACTGGACAAGAGATGATTGGAATAATCATTCCTGGTCTGGTCTGATGAGTGTCTGTTTATATTGTGACGCTCAGATGATGCGATCAGAAGGGAATGTAATCAACGTAACGGCACGGATCCATCCTATGTTCTATCAGTCTGCCTGAGTATTATTCCTGTCCATGTCCATTCCTTTATTACCAGTTTATCCATGTTATGATGGTTACTTCCAGCTCAATAATGCCCCATGTCACAAATCTCCAATCATCTCAAAGTGTTTTCTTTAACATGACAGTGGGTTTATTGTACTTAAATGGCCTCCACAGTCACTAGATTTCAATCCAATAGAGCAAAATCTCCCATTCCCTTCCCTGCTGCGTGTAAATGAATGGGAGATTTGCTTCATGGATATGTGATCCTGTGTGATGCTGTCATGTCTGTATAGACCAAAATCTCTGAGGAATGGTTCCAGCACTTTGTTGAATCTACGACATGACGAATTAAGACGGTTCTGAAGGCAAAGAGGAAATCCAGCTCAGTACAAGTATGTGTACCTTATAAAGTGCAGTATATCTTTATAAGGTACACATCGCTAGTACTGCAGTACTAGCAGTACTGGGTAGTACTGTAGTGTAGTGTAATTCATAAGTAATTCATAAGCTCGCCCATAAGTGTCATGATTAACAAAGTCACGTGATAATTGAGACTGAATATTAGGCAGAGCTATTGGTTTTGTCCATTTACAAGAAAACTCTCATAGAAATTGTTGCTTGTACTGAACTGAGCTCCATTTAAGGCAACTTTTTCAAGCTTTCTTAAAATCAGTAACATTTTACATAACAGCTGTGGTATTAACAAGTTATTGAACAACTGTGCTTCCTTCCCACTTCGGCTTTTACGAGGTGAAAACTAAAAAAAACATTAAAGCTGTGGGCTGCAGAGCTAAACAGTGAGCTCTGACACATTTTTATTATTACAGCTGCTTTCAAGAATTTAAAATATGCCGCTCTCTTGAATGAATTACAAGATGCATCGGCATTTGCATCTGGAAGGAGAACAATTATCAAAGCAAAAACCAATGATTGATATCAGGGTTGAAGCTAAAAGGTCGCATTTAAAAGGAGATATATGCAAACAACAAACACGACAATGCACATCCCCGGGGAAAATTCTACTGCTCATAATAAATAATTTTCTTGTTTGTAGATTACTGAATTCTGACCTGCTTCTCATCAACATCCCCTTATGTGTGTGTGGGGTATGCAGATTATCAGTTGTAAGCTGGATGCAAATGCAGATGTTTGGAGGCGAAATACATTTAACAAAAAGTGGTCTGTTTATTAAATAAATAAACAGATAACGTTTAAAAAGGAAAAAGGAGAACTGAATACTAGACTAGAACTTAAAAATGAGGAAACACAATAGGACTAAGGATCACTAAAAATGGAGAACAAGAAAAGGAACATGGCATATACTCTGACAAAGGACGTGGGTAAACTAAGACAATATATACATGCAGGGCGATTAGGGGAAGTGAAGACAGCAGGGCAGAATAAAACAGGACTGAACAGAATCACAACATAGGAAGCAAAAGTCACAATAGCGGACCAGAAACACAAGCATACCAAAATAAAACAGGAAGCATTAACATAGATGGACATGGAAAAAAGGTCAACAAACATAGAGACATGACAGACTTCATATAGGAAATGCTAAGAAGCATATACAAAGACAAGACTAAGATGAAAAAGACATGAGAGGGAACTAAGACAAGAGACTAAGAACTAGAAACACAAATAACTAAATTAGGAAACACTGCAAATACTAAACAATGAGGAACTAGAAGGTAATCGTAATCATAACTCAGTATTCCAATTTCATTGTACTATTGTACTATGTATGATTGTGCAATGACAATAAAGAGTTATCTTATCTTATTGGATTAAGAACACAAACACTCAGAACACCTCAAGTCAAGTTTCTCTTTGTTAATACAAAGAAACATCAAAGCAGAGGGACACTGTAGGCTCTGAGATCTGGCTGAGATGACTGGAAGGCTGGACTTTCTCAACTTCTTGTAAGCAAAAGCAGAGGCAGTTTGTTTTTATCTCACAAGTGTTATCTGTTACTTATATTGCCGTTTCATCTCAGTTATCAATAGATCAACAACGTGGTTCTTCTGAGAGTGCCGACTTTTTTATTCTAGAGCCAATCTTAATGTAGGACCTTCATACCCTGGATAATCTCAAGAAACAGCTAAACATTGTTTATTCAATATTCATGTTTAGCAGTTTTTAGCTAACAGTATACATTTACAAATTAATTGTATTTTCTGGGCAGAAGAAGCAAAAATCATGCTTGAGTTGTGGCCTGGCAGCGAAATCTAGTATGCTGGCAGTAAGAGCAGGACAGGCTGCTCTGAACAATAAAGGAAATTTAACATGGCACTGTTTAAACATATCAGTAATGACACTCGGCAGTTGGAGGCAGATTAAAGGAAGCAGTAGGACAAATGGAAAAGGAGACAAAGAGCTTAGTAACAAAGCAGCAATCATTCAATCCAATGTGGACATTGAAGTGTATTTGCTCTGCTCCATGCGGTGTCTATTATGAACCTTTTATCTGAGATGTGGGAGGGGACACACCCAAGTTGGGTAATTCTGTAGGCGTGCAGACTGATGACCTAACATGCATATCTTTGGATTGCAGCAGAAAAACGTATAACAACAAGGGAAAGCATGCAAACTTCCACATCAAACATGGCCAAGCCTCCCAGCAGCTTGCAAGTGAAGCAATTGCTAACCATTGCACTACCGTACAAAAATGTACAAAAGGTCTATAAAGGTAAATGATAGATTTCTTATCTCCAGGTCAACTGCTCAGTGAGCAATATGTGCATTTACCTGTAATTGTACATTAAATAAAATAAAATAAATTATGACATTGCAGTAATGACCATCCATGGTCAAACATACAGCTACTAACGAATGGAAAAATGCCATGCACACAAATAGAATATGAAAAAAAAGAGAGAGAGAGCCTTCTACCGCTCTGAAAAACATAAATACAGCAACAGTTAATGTCTATGATTTGTTGCTGTGCCTGCACCCTCCAAAATAACTGTGACAACTGAATCAAGATTGTCCATACATCATCATATAGCTTTGCAAATACGAGCCTTCTTACTGCAGCACCTCCTGGAACTAGCCCAGGAGCCCAGGAGTAAACTCACAACCAAAATTGCCTCAATCAATCACATCTGCAGCAAAGGTCCAAAGCAAAAAAAAAAAAGTTTGTTTTTAAATACTGTGAATTTTATGGGTGTGCCTTTTCCTCTTTTTGCTAAATAGTTATTATAGTTCTAATTGCACACTCTATTTAATCTTTTATTGACTTCCCCATCTTCTCCATAGCATTCGCACTCAAACTTGTTCATTTGTTAAAAATGCCCCAAACATTACATGTAAACATTTAAATGAATATTTTAAAGAACTTACATTCTGTAATGCAGGAGTCATTCAGGTAAGGCAAAAAGAGCTTTAATAAACATGTTGAGGCTAAATAAAAAGTGAGTAGAGGAAGACTAAACAATAATTGTTTTAACAGTTGGTCAATATGGCCATCCAGAAAGCAGAACAAAAAAAGAAACATGATTAAACATGCAGGGAAGATGTTTAATTACCAGGTACAGGTTATCAGCAAACAGAGCCTGCGATTATAAGAATGCCCACCTGGTTGCAGAACAGATCAGAAATAGTTCAACAACTCATATTATGTTAAATACATGGATCACGAACTCACCATGGCAAACAGCGAATAAAACACCAAGCCTTGTTTTAATTTTGTAGTATTTGATATTTGAAAGCATTTCAATGAAATGCTTTCAAATAAAAAAGGAGTCATCTTATTAAGAGTCACACACTCAGTCATCATTTATCCAGACTGAATTTCCCATAACAGTTAATAGAGCTGGAAATCCAGCAAATTTCATATTTCATCTTTAACTACATTTTTAACTACAGTCTTCAACTGGAAAAAAAACTGGAACAAAATCTGACGGCAAATTAAGATAAGAAATATGGAAAGACAGCTTAGTTATAGACGTATAAGACTGATCACATCTGGTATGGCTGACTGGTGATTTGTGGTGGAAATGAGTTGAGTTCTAACTTCAAGCTAAATATTTAGACAACTTGACTTCATTTAATGACTGTATTTTATTGTGTGAACATAAATTAAACTGATTTGGACTGTGTGCAGCCTGGTTTTAAGTATTCAGTGTAAACTACATTTTATAATCTTAAAGTAAGTTTACTACAATCCTCTTTGATCACAAATCTTCACATCATTTCCAACATGATGCCAAATATGACTCCATCAGTGCAAAAGCTTACAGCATCACAAATGAGTGTTCACTGATCAGTGTTGCATGTATTTAAAAAGTGACTGCTACACTAATATAGAATTAATTTTCGATTACTCAGACTTTGTCCGGACCTTATAATTAATCCATGATTTGCACTAATCACTGCCTCTGCTCAAACACGAATGTCGCTGCAGGGCTTAATAATTAGCTCAGAAAAAGATATATGCATTTACAAAAATAAATGTTATTAGGTTGCCTTCACAACTTTATTGAAAAGTAGTGCTCACTTAGATATGAAGCCATTAGGTTTGGATTCTATCAGACTATTGTGGGAAAAACTGTGGATCCATAAGACCAAATGAGAGGACTGGAGTATAAATGCACAAGGTAACAACCAGAAAACACATCTGAGTATGGCAAGCAAAGTTGACAAAAAGACAGGAATTAAAATAGCCAGTGATGCAAAAGTGATGCAAGTACAAGACGTGGGTAAAAAGAAAACAGAGAGAGCAAAACTGCAGAGAACACAGGAGCCTCTGCACCTCTTGGCTCCGCAGACAGAGCTCTCCAACATCACAGATGGACATTTAGTTTATATTTTGCTTAGTTTTTAAAATTCAAATGAACATTATATCTATTAAGTAACATATTAAATGTTTGTGAAAGCACAGTGGCCAGCTGCTAATCCGATTCTTTCCTCTGACTTTGGTAAACAGCTGCACGCAGCATGACATGACTTGTTAGCATGAGAGCAGCTGGATAAATATGGAGCTCCACCTGAGATGTAAAATTCGTTTGGCTGCCTAAACCTCCGAGACCCCAAACAAAATCCCGATCAATTTCTAAGAGTGTTCAGCTTCAGAACAGATCGCTCTGCTATTTCTGAGGAGAAACACATGCCTAAAACCTACGCTTGCTCTGTGCTATATTTGAACCAAAGACTTCACCAGCATGAAAACCACAAAAGAAACAACAATTCTGAGTCTTTTGAGTAAACCTCTACAAGACTTACACACTTGGATCTGGATAGTTTATGCAATTTTTCCAAGTATATATTCTTAAGCTTCAAATATTTTTTGCTAGTGTGCTGAAGAATAAAACAATAATAAATAAATAAGTTAAATTAAATTAAATAAGCAAAATCCACCTGACTGCAAATTGAAGTCCAAAACAGAAGAGCTGGATAATTTTCTACCATTTTTTTGTTATTAGCAGTAATTACTAATATTAAAAATATTAAAACCTGTTTATATTAGTTAGAGTGTAGATTGATGCTCATTACTGAATTGATTTTTAATGTTGGCAGATTTTATCTCCCACTCTTTGTTTGAACAATGCATAATTTTATTGCTGTTTGCAGGCATTTGTTTATGCACATCTCTCTAAAGGACTCATTAAAGTATTTCAATTAGGTTGATGTCTGGACAATTGCAACACTTTGACTTTGACCAAGTTTTAACTGTTAACAGATGGTCCCCCACAGATAGACTTTATAAAATATTAACTACTGGGAAGATTATGGCTTTCTGTTAACACACACCTGAATGTTCCAGACCAGCAAACTGGAAAAGACTGCTGCCTTTATAGTTGTATCCGCACTTGCTGAGAATCAATGTGATGATCATTTGATTGTCAGCACCTGGCTGTTAGTTATCTTCCTAATTCCTATAAAAGCTGTAAAGATTATTTACACAGAGTCCTTTCTTTTTGCTTTGATTGTATAGTTCCTGCTCAGTTTAGCCTGGTGCTGTTGTTAAATAGAGTAGGTACACTTGGAGCTGTTAGCTCTTGTTATAATATAGTCCTTAGTTTCAGAGTTTCATTTGCTCTCTGTGTTGCATAGTCCTTTTTTGTTTCTTATTTGCCTGTGTTTTGCATTTAGTTTTACTTTACTTTAGTTTTACCTCACCTGCCATCTCACCGTGTCCACTGCTCCTGCTGTCATGTAAATAAATAGCAGTATCTTCTCCATGTGTGCCCCCTGGCTGTCAAAGAAGCTAATTGAACTTTTTACTCAACTTATGTTTTACTAAACTCTTTCATGTTTCTGCATCCTGCAATTCCACAATACATGACACTTCCAGTCACTCTTGCATCACTAAACAATGTCAGTTTTATTAATGTAGCACATTTGATTATCCTTAAAGAACAAAAACATAAAAGCCGATGTAAGTGTTTTATGCCTTAATGCTATAAAAACAAAACAAACTTTACAAAGAAATAAGCCACTCATGCAGACAAATACACACAATAATTAAATGTAAACTTATAAAAATAAGAAGGTTTGTTTTTTAATCCAGGCCCAGTTCTAATAGACCTCAGGTCATTTGGGAGCTTGTTCCAATGACAGAAACTATATAAGAGTAACTGAAAGCACATTCCGATCTAATTCTAGGAATGGTTATTTGCCTGTTTTCATTAAGCTTTGGACAACAAAACAGTGCATTTGTAACAAGTGAAAACCTGCCACTGCTGCTTGTCTGCCTGGAAATGAAAGTCATAACTTATGTAAAGGTCATAATGTGTGTAAAATTTAACTTAACACAAGTCATTAACTTTTCTTACTAGTGTATGTACATCAGGTTTAACAATCCATGTCTGTCATTTCATTAGAAAAAGGTTGTGCTCCTTTGTGAATCAGAGGAGCTGGTGTAGTTAGAACTGCTGTTACAAAAGAAAGCCGAGTTGATATTTGACAGCAAATGTTTATTTCAAGAGGCATTCACAAGCTTTTTGTTTTAGTATTATTGTTTTAAATCAAAGCACCCTTCATAGCAAGACATTTGAGCTATCATGGGACTGAGTAGAAAACTGATTTTACCTTCCAGTGTCCCTCACAGTTTACAGCCAACATAATATTTCACATCCCATCTCCTCTAGATCAGTAAGATGTAAATCAAATTTTTCCATTGTACATCTGTGACATAAACCACTGGGGTCAAATTGCAATCTGTGTACCTATTTATGTTTCTTTAGCAGTATCATCACAATTTCCCATTTGGAACTGAAGCTGCAGAAGCAGTAGGCTTAAAATAGGCCCTACCTAACATGTTTGCATTATCATGTGGCCAATATTATGATTTGACCGAGTCTCATTGCTGCTTGGTCATTTGCCATCTTGTGCAGAGTTCCAGTTAATCATCCACCGTCCACTTTATCAGCTATTCCCTGTTTTGGCAGTGCAATCGAACCGTAACTTTCTCCAGAGAGTTCATAATTAAAGTCTTGAGAAAAATAATCTCATTGTGCTATGAGCATTTACTTCATAACGATGACTTAGAGAAAAAATGTGTCTGCGTTTAATACATACAGAAATATTTGACACAGCGACTGTGATGAAAATGTGGGAGAGCCGTCAAGCCACTGTAAGTAACTAGTTTTCATAAGTAAACTCCATGCGCTTTGACTACACAGATGCTTAACTCGGTTTGCATTAAACCTGTGAACAGATGGCAGGCAAGTGTCGAAAACCAAGGGAAGGTGAACAGATCAACAGACTTTAGCGGGAGGCTTTGTTAAAGTACAAGACAGTCAAAGAGAACCAATTTGATTAACATCAGATTGTGTAAAAAAGATTCCCTGATTAATGTTTATTACACACGTCCACGTAGACAGGTAATTGAAATTCAAAACATTCCACTTTTGTGATCTACATGGAAAGATCATTAACCTCCTGAGACCTGAATTCTTTCATGGCATTCATTTTATTTTCCCTTTGCTATTTGGGCTCATGAATGGGAAAACAAAGAATTATCTTTTTACCTGGTTTTGCTCTACAAGGGCCTGATATCCACACATGAGGATATTGGTTTTAAATTTAGATAGAACAGTGGCAGTATAATGTCCTCATAAGTATATATCAGGCCCTTGTAGAGCAAAATTTAGTATTGTGGTCTAGACAACCCAGAAAATGATGTCCAGATATGTGGATGCCAGGTCCTAGGAGGTTAACATGCTTGTTCTTGACATGTCAAAACATCTGCCAATTAGACATTGTTGACACAGATGTGTCAGAGTAACCTTTTGCTGCTGGAACTGTTTCAGGTGCAGTTAGATAAATACAGCTCTGAGATCTGGTCTTCCCCAAGGGTCGTATGACAAATTTGTGGGGTAATGAGATGATTAATGGGGTATGGAAGAAGAAAGAAAAAAACAAAAACAAAACTCTGCTGCATAACGTGCCCGCTTAAACACGATTTTAAGTTTTAGATTTTCTATAACCTTTTATTCTTATTCTCCGACCAGGAATTTAGCCTTGTAGCCCAAAGAAATGATTCAAATAAAAGCATCAGAAGTTTGGAGGGGATCCGTGTCTTTGGTAGAACTATAAAACCACCAAGAAACAACTTTTGCCTTAAAAGGTCACAAGCCAACAAGGCAGAAATGCCCTATTTAGCAGTTCTTTACTGGATATATCATTTATATTAGAAGAAGGAAACTGCAAGGATAGCTTGTATCTGCAGGTGTTAAACATAGGTAGTGCAATCAGAAGTATGTATACAGTTTCTAATACTACTACTACTACTACTAATAATAATAATAATAATAATAATAATAATAAAACCAGCATGAATTTCCCTTTGGGATCAATAAAGTTGTTCTTATTTCTTTAAAAAAAAAAAAAGCATTTTATGGTTGATTAATTTCAGACTTCTCACACATTTAACACGATCAATACACACTTTAACAGCTTTGGTTTTAATGTTGAAGCTGATTGGTTGAATTCTAAACTAAGGCAGTAATTCTACAGGGTGGGCCATTTATATGGATACACGTAATAAATGGGAATGGTTGGTGATATTAAAGTCCTGTTTGTGGCACATTAGTATATGTGAGGGGGCAAACTCCTCAAGATGGGTGGTGACCATGGTGGCCATTTAGAAGTCGGCCATCTTGGATACAACTTTTGTTTTTTCAATAGGAAGAGGGCCATGTGACACATCAAACTTATTGGTAATGTCACAAGAAAAACAATGGTGTGCTTGGTTTCAACGTAACTTTATTCTTTCATGAGTTATTTACAAGTTTCTGACCACTTATAAAATGTGTTCAATGTGCTGCCCATTGTGTTGGATTGTCAATGCAACCCTCTTCTCCCACTCTTCACACACTGATAGCAACACCGCAGGAGAAATGCCAGCACAGGCATCCAGTATCCGTAGTTTCAGGTGCTGCACATCTCGTATCTTCACACCATAGACCACATGTGTCGAACTCCAGGCCTCAGGTGTCCTGCAGGTTTTAGATGTGTCCTTGATCCAACACAGCTGATTTAAATGGCTAAATGACCTCCTCAACATGTCTTGAAGTTCTCAGAGGCCTGGTAATGAGCTAATCATTTTGATTCAGGTGTGTTGACCCAGGGTGAGATCTAAAACCTGCAGGACACCGGCCCTCGAGGCCTGCAGTCGACACCCCTGCATCAATTGCCTTCAGATGACCCCAAAAATAAAAGTCTAAGGGGGTCAGATCGGGAGACCTTGGGGGCCATTCAACTGGCCCACAACGACAATCCACTTTCCAGGAAACTGTTCACTAGCTTCAGTGCATAAAGAGGGAAACACATCATCATGTAGCAATTTCAAATATCCAGTGGCCTTGAGGTTTCCATTGATGAAGAATGGACCCACTATCGTTGTACCCCATATACCACACCAAACCATCACTTTTGTTGTTCCAACAGTCTTGGAGGGATCCATCCAATGTGGGTTAGTGTCAGACCAATAGCGGTGGTTTTGTTTGTTAACTTCACCATTCACATAAAAGTTTGCCTCATCACTGAACAAAATCTTCTGCGTGAACTGAGGGTCCTGTTCCAATTTTTGTTTTGCCCATTCTGCAAATTCTGTGCGCCGATCTGGGTCATCCTCGTTGAGATGCTGCAGCAGCTGGAGTTTGTAAGGGTGCCATTTGTGAGTAGCTAATATCCGCCGAAGGGATGTTCGACTAATGCCACTCTCCAGTGACATGCGGCGAGTTAGTGACAGTTTTCTTGCATCCACATTTGGCAAATCCAACACTGAACCAGTTTCACGAAACTTAGCAAGCAGTTTGCTGACTGTAGCATGGGAGATGGGTGGTCTCGTAGGGTGTCTTGCATTGAAATCTGCTGCAATGACCCGGTTACTGCGTTCACCAGATATCAACACAATTTCGATCCGCTCCTCACGTGTTAACCTCTTCGACATGTCAATGGCTGTGAACAAAGAGAAACTTGTAAATAACTCATGAAAGAATAAAGTTACGTTGAAACCAAGCACACCATTGTTTTTCTTGTGACATTACCAATAAGTTTGATGTGTCACATGGCCCTCTTCCTATTGAAAAAACAAATTACCAAGATGGCCGACTTCTAAATGGCCACCATGGTCACCACCCATCTTGAGGAGTTTGCCCCCTCACATATACTAATGTGCCACAAACAGGACTTTAATATCACCAACCATTCCCATTTTATTACGGTGTATCCATATAAATGGCCCACCCCGTAGTTTTCTTCATTCTTTATTTATTGTTTCTACCAGCAGATGTCACCAAAGAGCAACAATTAACCAGTAGCAATAATAACGTGTCTGTTCCTGTGTCTGTCTGGGCCTGGCTGCATTGTAGTTAGTTGCTCTCTCAGGATGGCAGATGGCACTTTAAAAAGCCATCTTTATTGTGAAATATAAAAATATTTCTTATTCCATAAAAGTGGATTTCCACTGTAAGATGTGAGCTGTGTGATGGATTGTGAGTGAATACATTGTATACTGTAAATGCACATGAAACTGGGAATCCACACCAGTCTTAGATTCCTCCATTCCCTCTATTCTTTGAAGTCACTCATTATTTCCCTGCTGAATTTTATTGCAAGACTATAAAAGAAACATTCATGACTGGATTATCCATATTAGGGAGGACCAGAATGAAAATCTTCTGTTGTTCCCCATTCTTGTATTTGCCCATCTAGTACAGAGCACACAGCAACCTATAAATGGCAGCTTCATTATTTGCCTAGAGACTATAACCAGCACTCTTATGCTAGAAAACCTAGCAATTTTTTGTGTGTGTTAGCTTGTGGGAATTTAATTACACAGAACATTATTTGTGAATGTGTTTACCGTCAGCATAATATGATTTAAAAATATTAAGGTCTTAAAACCAGATTTTGAAATGGTGACGCTCAACACTAAGGGGCCACGTCATCATATCATGAATGCACCTAATTTGAGGCTGTGTATACAGCGGTGTGAAAAAGTTTTTGCCTCCTTCCTGATTTCCTTTTTTGTATATTTGTCACACTTATAATACAGGTTTCAGATTTAGAGGACAATTATTTTCTCACATGGAGCCAAGTAGTCATATATGTAATGTCTACAAATGTGTAGGATGTGTGCACACAGATTCATTTCCAGCTCAGGTATGTCTCTCGTGCACTATATGTTTGCTTTGTGCCGTGCTCCTGTCTTCCTGTCTGACATATTTAAATATATGTAATGCTGTCAGTAGCCACTCTTTGTGCTCCATTTCTTGAATCCCAAAACACATTATAAATAACATCAAAACTTCATTTTTATAAAGTATCACCATGCATTTTTTGCTTTATGTTTGTGATTTCACATGAACACTATATACTAACTCTACTAACTCCTTAGCCTAGAGCTATTATTTAGCCCGTAGCACTGTAAAATAACAAGCAAAAAGATTCAAAAGCAATTATATAATAACATGTAAAACATGGTCACTCTCACAGTGCTAAGGAGCTGGTTTTCAAGAGCTATTTCCTCTATTTATTTTATGTTAACACGTTAACCTACCAGCAAAACAGCAGATACAACATTAGGAAACATTTGATTTCCTATTCATATCTGTCTAAGGCCTCATTTACAGTAGCCTAGATACCAGTTAGCAACCATCTGGCAAGTATGGGTTTTTGCAAGCGGTTGCTGGTTGATGCTGGGCGAAATTGATTGGAAAGAGGGTGCTGTGCCTTGTGATTGCTTTGGTTGCAAACAGATTCCCACAACTAACTGTAGTTCGCATAAATGACTTGTCTGTTATTTTACTCTCCAAGATGTAGTGAAACTTGAAAAAGTGTGATGCAAACCAAACTGGAGAACTACTGCTCTTAAAGTAAAAGCTGGTCCTTGTGCTGGAGGACATTTCAAAAGGTGCAGCTTTTACATATTACATTGCACTTTTTCAAGGGAATCAAGATTTTTCACCAGCCAATGATTGTTGCCACATGGTTGCTAACTCATCTCTAGGCCCCCATGACCAAGTTAACCAGCACAACTTTAACTTTGATAGCCAAGTTGATGCCTGCCATGCAAACTAGGGCTAACTACTAGTGACTGGAGCAATCGCAAGGAGGTGTTCAATCTATTGTACCTATTGTGACAACAACTATCTGCCAACTGGTCATGGAATACACACTCATTTCTAGGCTTGTGTGAGGATTTAACATACATTTCACTGGTGACAATAAGTGGTAATAGTTCTCTTTTAAGCTCTGAGTCCTAATCATGTCCAGTATATAAAAGAACGATATATCCACTATGGGCAGCGCAGTGTTGCAGCTCCTGGGTTCAAATCTTACCTGGGACCTTTTTGTGTGGTGTTTGCATGTTGCTTCCCGTGTCCGCACATGTTCCACAGCCTGTTAAATAATGATGCCACTAACTGTAGTGGCATCATTATTTAACAAAATGAATATCTTGTTGTATTTAACTGAACTTAAAATTAGCAACATCAGTAAATGTTTCATGAGGTCATAGATCAAGTGAGCCAAAAGGCTTTTATTTAATTAGACTTCTTTTTGCTTTTTTATCTTCTATAGTCCTGCTGAAAATATTTGACTTGTGGGCTGCTACATGAACCAGTATAGTAACTTTTGGGTTTTCAAAAGCTTTTTTTAAATCCTGAAAACATCTGTCTGCAGCTGGAAACAATGCTAATAAAAGAAGCAAACTTCAGACACTCTAAAAAACTGAGGTGGTGGGGAGGGAGACAGAAGGCCCTTTGTGGGCTTGTCACTATTAACTACTTTAACGTGACACATTGTTTTGATTTAAAAAAAAATTATAGAGAAACTTTAGGGAGCAGAATCCTTGAAGTAAAGACATTTGAGGAAGTTCTGTACATCTTTTGTAATCTCCTCTCTCTGCTCTTACTGGCTGAAACAGTCCAGTCTAATACAGTGCATGGTGTGAGCAGCATTTCTGGATGGTCTGAACCTATTATATAGTGTGCTTCACCTCAGTCAGAATACTCTGAGCATGGGCGGAAAGCTTTATCAATATTAAATGTAGGTACACAAAGTTCACTTCCTGAAGAGTCTGAAAAGAAGTCGTTGAGTTTTGCTTGAGTGATTTTCAGTTTCAATCTAAAACTGATTTCAAACCAGCACAGAAACCACAGCCAACCAGCCATTTAAATATACACTGCTCAGAATAATTAAACAAACACTTTTTAATCAGAGTATAGCATCAAGTCAGTTGAACTTCTGGCATTTGGATCCTGTGAGTTAAGTAACAGAGGGGTTGTTAATCAGTTTCAGCTGCTTTGGTGTTCATAAAAATAAACAACAGGTGCACATATACTATTATATATTGTACATATATTTATTAGTTTCAGATTTAGCCATTCGTATATTTTGCGTGTTTATCTTATTGTATTTTGCACAACTCTGTTGCTTGTGAAGCTCGCACACAAGAATTTCACTCACATGTACTGTACCAATGTACCTGCACATGTGATGTGACAATAAAAGTGATTTGATTTGATTTGACAACCCCCAAAAGATAAATGGTTTTACAGATGGAGGCCACTGAAATGTTTTCCTCCTCATGCTTATGACTGTTTTTTTCACTTGTTTTGCAAGTGTCTCTACTTGTAGCATGAGATGACCTGGACCCTACCTAGGTTGCACAGGTAGTCCTACTCCTCCAGGATGGCACGTCAATATGTGGAAGACAGGCAGTTACTCTAGGAGAGCTGGACATGGCTGTAGAAGGTCCTTAACTCATCAGCAGGATGGGACAAGGATGCAAGGAGGAACAGGCTGAGCCCTACCAGAGCTCTATAAAATGACCTCCTGCAGGCCACAGGTATGAATGCCTCTGATCAAACAATCAGAAACAGAATTAGAAACAGCACCCAACACCTTCTACTGGGCCCTGGGCTCACAGCCAGGCACCTTTGAGTCCAATTGCTATAGAATACCAGAATTGGTATGTAGATCACTGTCGTCTTGTGCTTTCCACAGATAAGAGCAGGTTCACTCTGAGCACATGTGACAGACACGTTCACGTGAAACTGTGGAGAATGTTATGTTGCCTGTAACATTGCTCAGCATGACTGGTTGGGTGGTGGGTTAATGATGCTGTGTGGATTGAGACACAGACCTCTGCAGGCTAGTGAACGGCGCCCTGACTGCCTTTAGGTAACAAGGTCCGGTGAATCCTTGGTTCCTCCTTGTGAAGTCCCATCCTCATGTAGCGAGAGTATGCAGGCAGTTCCTGGAGTATGAAGGAATTGATAGCACTGACTGCCTCCCAGGCTTGCCTCGCCTAAATCCAATAGAACACCTCTGGGATGTCATGTTTTGGTCAATCCAACGCCATCAGGTTACACATTGGACTGTCCAGAAACTCAGTGATGCCCTTCTCTGGATACCATCTGTCGTCTCATTAGGAGCATACACTGATGTTATCAGGCACTTTGAGTTGCTGCAAAATGGACTAGTCTGCCACATAATTTTTTCACTTTGGTTGTCAGCATTCAGCTCTCTGTAGGTTGATCATTTTCATTTCTATCCAGTGATGTGACATTCTTTTGTTCTTAACACATTACCTGGTTCATATCAGTATAGATATCTGCATGATATTTTTTCTCACATCTGATGTGTTTTCAGAGTGTTCTTTTAAATTTCCTGAGCAGTTCATTAATCTTATTAAAGGTTATCTAAAATAAGCCGCTGTTGCAAAATGAATAATAAAAATGTAATAATAATAGTTTCATAATTTGGTTTTCTTAGGTGCCTTTTTAAGGAGTTTTACAACATTTTGACATACTTTTTTTCTACAAATATTTGATGTCTTTGTCCCCCGTTTGCAGTGATACTGAGTCATTTTGAAATACACATTCACACATGTCCATGTCACACATTTTGATACCTGCGTGTTACTTTTTGTATCCCAAAACTTTATTAAAAGCTGCAGCACACAGAAAAAGCAAAAGCCACATGTTTTGTTGTGGTTTGTGTGTGATATATTGATGCAAAAACATTGCTTTTTTTGCTTTGTTTTTTTCCCCAAGAGCTCGAGCACTTTTTCCAGCAATTGCTTGATTTTCCAAGAGCTGGATAATATTTCACTGTTGATGTGCAAAGTTTAGTGGTTAGTGTATAAAGGTTTGTAAAAATTGCTTATATTTTCAAAGAGATTGCCTGAGCAATCAGAAAAACTATAATGAGAACCTGCACTAAACTTTTCTGCCATTTTTACTAAAGCAAGCTTTTCCCAGCTATTACATGTACCTTCTATTTCTGCATGGTGCTTCCTACTAAAAAATGAGAGAACATGCACATCCTCATTACCTCCATAAACCTAAGGCTATTTTTTTTTTACCAGAAAAAAAAATTAGTGAGTGTCAGCTGCAAAACCACGAGGCAAAATGAGGGACCTTCGGCTTTATGGATAACAGACACATGGGAGAGTTCTGAAATACAATAAGTCTTCTTATCCTTATCACAAGGCCAGAGGGAGATTAGAAAACTCAACCGCAACTTACAATTTTAATTCCACCTAGTGAAATTAGAGAGTAAAATAACAACCTTATATCAATGAGTAAGTAAACACTGTTTTTAATGAACCTGTTCTGAACATTCTCAGCAGCAACTCTACCATATCTGATGCAAGAGAAATGAAGCACAGCAAATGCTACAGCTACTCCAGTTACAGCAGTAAGCAGTCTTTTCAGTGCTAAGCCTAACAGCCTTCAAACCAACCTTTTATAACCTTTTATATTCCTGATCGCAGTTACAGGAAAGAGCTGATTGTTTCACTGATCACAATACCTCTTTTTCCAGAAGGTCACTTCTTAAAAAGCTGAGGATCTACTTAATGTCTCTTTATGCACCCAGCAATGTTTGCATACTGGATCCAAACCAAATTTGAAGTTGATATTAAATGTCACTTCAATCAGATTTTAATTTGTAGATGCCACTAGCAAATCAGATTGTGTGACACACAATAAAATGAAGAGCAAAGGGATGGAAGTGAAGAATCTGGCTAGCTAGCTAGTGCTGCTATTAGCTAAGTGCTAATGAAGGAGAACATGGAGAAAATTTCCAAAACCATATGTGAGGTCTTTCTTTATCCTGTTACTTTCCTTGTCAAACCCATTGTCTTTATAAAAAACAACGTAACTTGAAGAGAAGTTCTTTTGGAGATTCATTATGTTTATGTTAATAGTGTCTTATTAGAGCTCACGCTTCTAGCCTCATGAGGGCTGTTTATCAGCTTCCACTGAGCTTTTTCTTACTCCCTGAGCACCATTGACGATGTAAGATCACTTGAGGAAATTTATCAGTTTGAACAGCTCCCTTTCCAGCCACAAAAGACTTCACTGGTATTCTCCAATTCCTGTATACAGATACAGCTACTGTTTCCCTCCCAGCCATGCAAACTTTAGTGATGCTATGCAAAGAGCCTATCATGGCACATTATGTATTAATCAAACAAATTCCAAGAGCTCCCTAAAGTAGCATGTCATGCAAAGCATCCAACCATTTAAGTCATTAGGAGCTCGTTGAAGTAAGTAATACAGTTCCTCTTTGAATATTAAAGGTTAAGTAATGGTTTTAATATACAGTAGCCTGCATCTGTGAGGGACTAAGGGCCTAGACAGAATGTAAACACAATGCTGATTTTGTTGCTATCAATGAGAAAAATAAGGATGGACACTTGCTGGAAACGAGCTTCATTCTCTTTAGGATAACTTTAGGTGCCAAAAGATTTTTTGTTTTTGCACATTGCATAAATTTGTACAACTATATTGTAGATATATATTGCAACCATAAATTTTGTTTGTAATTTTGTTTCTGTTTCAGTTTGTCACCATTAGATGATCTGTGTAAACATACGAAGTTGTAAAGTTAATATGAAGATATCAACAGCAATATAAGGCATTAAAAAAGAAAAATGCTTAAGTACAATATTAAAATAAATAAGAAAATTACAGGCTAAAAACTAAAACAATGATGGAACGCAGTCTAAAAGCTATTCCCTAAAATGAATGTTCATTTTCTGAGTTTATCATTATATGCAACTCAATTTACATTACAAGAGCTTGACAGCTTGCTTTCATAAGCTTTCATAGGGCTGAATGAAGATGCATGAATTTCTCTCTGTATGCATACTGAAACCATTTCATTTCAGTTAGAATCACCATAATCAAAGGATGGTTATTTGTGTTTGACGATATGGCTCTGTTTTGTTCTGGGTTGTTTCCCCCGTGTTATGTATACGCGTGGAAAGTCTAAAGCAGATGAGTAGAAAGGCCTCACAATAAACAGAAGTCGGTTACAAAGTGGCTTGCAGGAGCAACAGCATCTGTAGGCAGGTTAAAGAAGTTTACATAGGACACTGGAACTGATGTACTAGCTTGACTTAAACTATCACTTTACTCAAATAGAGCTAGATTCTAACTTGGTAACATTAGACTTATAAAAAGGTTGTACTATACTTTCAACAAGATTATGAAACTGAAGCTGCTGTGTGTAGTTTTCTCGTCAATAAACTAAAGTTAAAGTAACATTATTTGGAGAAATTCAGCCTTGTTTATGTTCTAGCTACATTTTAGCTTGCAATTTTTTTTTTTTTTTTACTGCATTTGTGGGTAGAGGACTGCTTTTTTTAAGTTATTGCCACTGACTGTCACAGAAGAGCAGCGGCTATTGTGCTGCTCACTCATTCATATGATGTGGGTACCATGTGAACAAAACAAGAGCTCTTCATGCTGCTTGCTCTGTTTTAGTACTGCTGTTCCAAAACTCGGCATGGTACCTTTAAATGCAGAATATCAATGAGTGCCGCATGTTTTCTTGGAAGCCGGTTTAAAGTTTGTGCTTACCAAGCTAAAGTGAAACCTGTGGTTTTGGTGGATCTGATAGCTGCTACTTCTCTATAATCTCTTACTCCAGTTAAGACTCACTGTGTTTGGATTTTATTGCAGCATGCATCAAACTTGACAGTGATTTATGCTGACAAACATATTTTATACCACATCTTTAATGTATCTGGGACGTTAAAGGATAAACATCTTTCTATACTATCAGCCAGTGAATTTGTTTTTCCTTACACGCCCCTCAATCCCAGACGCACCAACCCACAGATTTGTCTTGCTATCATTATTACAGCTGAACACAATCACTCATACGCACTAATTACCTAAACTTTATTTTTTTTGGAGGAATGCCAGAATCTGATCATTGATTTTCATGAGAGTGCTGCATTCAGACCATCCTTGTGTTGTTTTAAGCTGGAGGCCACAAAGAGAGAGCAATGTGTGATGCAAAGGAAGCTTAAGAGAGCCTGTTTTGCATTTGATCGACCTCTTACTCTTTCATCAGGAGCAATGAGAACTTCTCCTCAGTCACGATTAGAGGGGCATGTAGAGAGATGTAAATTTAGACAAGATCATAGAGAAAGCTGCAAGGCTTAGCCAGCCAGAAGTTAGATAAATCAGGTCAAACAGAACAGGGGACAGAAGCTGCGTTTATATAGATTTCTTATTCAATGCTAAAGGGCTATTCTTCCAAAAGAAATGCATACGCCACTGGCTAATTCAAATGCATTCATTCTAACCTTTATTTTAAATATGCAGGTTTTAAAGATGTGATGGTTCACACTGAGCCAACAAGAAAAATGCAGAAAAACACAATCATTAAAATTCACTGACTGTGTTGCACTGTTAGCTTTGTTGTCTCATCTTTGTCTTTTGTGTCGATCTAATCTTTTGTGCTTATGACCTTTGTTTCCTTTGTTATTTCTAGATCGGTTCAGATTTCTAGCATGATTCACAATGATTGGCTGGTTACCAGCTGTGTAGGTATTAACAACCTATCGTAGTTATTCCAGTGCAGTGCAGACTGCCAGTTGCTACTCATATACAGCTCTCTCAAACAGATTTATTCATTTCACACACATAGTTGGAGGAAATCTTGTCTCTACAGAATCCAGTGCAACTCAACATATAACATATCTACAGGCAAACTACAACAAATATAGTATTGTGCAAAAATTGAGTGCTACCCCTCATTTCTTTATAGTTTGCAAGGAAAATGCAAAATAAATGCAGTGATCTATTGAAACGTGTGCTAACCTACATGGAAATACACAGAAGGTTAGGCAAAAACAGAGTTTGTACAATTCTAACGCACTTGAAAGTGAATAGTTGATATAACCACCTTTATTCTTCAGCACAGCCTGAACTCTCTTAGGCAAGCTTCCTTGTAATTTCTTTGAATAGACTTCAGGAATAGTTCTCCAAGTTTCTTGAAGGACATTCAAATCTCTTCTTTGGATGCTGGTAATAAGTGGATCATTTGAGGGACCAGATGCATCTCTCTAGTCCGATTTTAGTTTGTTGCTGGGCTTTTTCTTATTTCTGAAGAACATGACTTTTAGATACTGTTCATCTGCTGTAGATGCTGCCACTTCTTCTTTTGTCCTTCACTTGTCCGGTTTCCTTAAATTTTTAAGGACATGCTGTACACCATGCTGAAATATATCACATTTTCATCTAATATCTCTTTGGGAATCACCTTGCTGGTGCAAAAATACTATTTTTTACCTGTCAAATACTTTTGCAGATGTAACTAAAGTCTGTCTGTCTGTCTGTCTGTCTGTCTGTCTGTCTGTCTGTCTGTCTGTCTGTCTGTCTGTCTGTCTGTCTGTCTGT
>NW_024582450.1:334036-358723 GCF_018398535.1 Haplochromis burtoni
TCTATCTATCTATCTATCTATCTATCTATCTATCTATCTATCTATCTATCTATCTATCTATCTAATGCCTTTTTGCATCTTGAAGAATAGATGGTGCTGGCTGTACTGTGATGAATGGCAGTTGGATTTACACAAGTTCAATTTGGTGTCTCGTAACTGCTTTTACAAACATTCACACCTGGGAGTAGAACCCTTGTCTGCTACCATCAACTGCTGAGCAGCTTCACTGGAGCATGTGAGTGCTAACTGCCTCTCTCAATCTTTTTTTCCAGAGTGCACTTTTTCGTAAGCTGACCTTGGGAGCTGAACCAGAATTTTTTGTCTCAAACTTTTACCTTAAAGATAGCTGAACAGTAAAAAAAATATTTGTGGAATAATAATAAGTTTTTCTAAGATCGCAATTTCCTTTTCGAATGATGGAAGTATATAATAATGAATAGCGCCTCACTTGGATATTACCAGTAAAGTGCCCTCCTGCTTTCCCTGAGAAAGTGGAAATTGACAGATTTGGGTTTCGACTCCGCAGCTAGTTGTGAATATAGTGCAGCGGGAAAAAAATGAGACTAACAAACAGGATTAGCTGCAGCCAAAGTTAATCCCATTTTATTGCGGATACCTCTGTGTGAGAGATCTCTGTGGGTGTATGTGTAAAACGCATGTATGTGGATGCATGAGCTGGCTGGGTGCGTTCATGTGTTGTTAAGATTTGAGGGCGTAGTGTTGATGAAGGGATTCAGAAGCTCTCGCCATTTTTAGGCTGAATAAATGAATGTGTTGGCAAACATCTGTAGCCATATGTAACTAAAGCTTCACATGTGTAAATGTATTCCCTTCAGAATTGCCACCTATCAGATCTCTTCACATGAGGTTTAACCTCATTTTTAGTTGCCGCATGTAAGCGATGAGACACGGTAAATGCATGTTAAGATCACACTGTATGTAGGTGTATACACTAGAACAGAAAAAAGGAGGAATAACACAACAACAAACAAAGGGAGCTGAATAATGTGTTTGATGAGTGGAAATGTGTAAGTGAGTGACTGTATCTTTGCCTGTTGTTATATGCACTAATTGACTTGATGTTTCTGAGCCATTAGACTCTGTGTTTCCATTGGCCAAGGGGCAATTTCCTTATCAGGCGAGTGCATGCACACTTGAAACAACGCAGACACGCATACGCACACACATAGATACTTGACAGTTTGATCAATGGATGTCTTACTGACCATAATGACTCAGTACACCCCCCTTTCAATTCACCACAGCTTGAGTCCGAGTACAATATCCCTTTATCTCAATCTAACACACAAACACAAAATAAAAGCCACATCAATCATATAAGCAAAGACACCTTTAGAGACAATACTGCTTAGAGACAGTAAATGGCATATCCCTAATTAGCGCCTCACTATTGTTTGGAAACAATATAAATGCACACATAGGCTGAACTGTACGAGTGCATGACACAGACGTGCATGCAAACACTGGCAGATGAAGATGAAGTTTACGCTTGTTGTAGAAGCAGAAAAAACTCTTATTGTCAAAAATCTCTTCTCTTTCCGTCTCTTCAAACAGTGTTTTCTTTCTTTCTTTCACAAACACGTCTCAGCTACTACACTACATGGGAATCTGTAATATTTGCCTGCATCTGAGATTTTGCTTTACAATGCTTTTAAGCAACAAAACCTGACAAATTGAATATGCTGTTTACAAAGGCGTCTTTCCTGTCCTACTCCAAATCCAACTCTCTAGCCTGATGTGGGGAAACTACACTGAAGTTCACGGAGTTATACGAATATCAAATATTCCATCATTGTAAGATAATTGATTTTAGATGACAATTTGGAAAACAAGGAAACCTTTAACCTTTAACTATTGTAATAATTGAATATTTATTATTTGTTAGGCAAGGAGATACGATATGTGTTTGTGTGCGTTTAATCTCCTCACAAGTGGTTTTGCGTGAGGAGGAATTTGGTCGGTACATTTTGAGAAACAGATACCGGTAACCTTTTTTTTGTTTGTAGATGGATCCAGAGACTCACCAGACCAGGAAACGTTTTCCCAATCTTCTATTGTCCAGTTTTGGTGAATTGTAGCCCAGGTTTTCTGTTAGCTGACAGGAGTGCCTCCGCCCAGTGTGGTCTTCTGCTGCCTTAGCAAACACGCATCAAGGTCCAATGCTTTGCATATTCAGAGGTGCTCTTCTGCTAACATTATTTGTTTCGACTGGATGATTGAGTTGCTCTGACCTCTTGCAACAACCTGGAGAATTGTCGCTGACTGATATTTTCTGTATTTTGAACAAATCTCTGTGAACTGTAGAGATGTCTGTGTGTAGAAATTCCAACAAATCAGCATTTTCCAAAATACTCAGTCCAGTCCATCTAGCGCAGCGGTCCCCAACCTTTCTTGCACCACGGACCAGTTTATGTCCGACAATATTTTCACGGACCGGCCTTTAAGGTATCGCGGATAAATACAACAAAATAAAACCAGTACCGGTACCGAAAAAAGGAAGATTTATTCACAACACATGGGAAAAGACCCAGGGAAACAGAGTTAACAATAAAAATGATGTCATGCGTTGTGTGGAGGCGAGGAGGAAGGAACCCAAACGCAGGACTCGCAGGTAGGTGAAGACTGGTGAAGGTTTATTATAAGGAGTGGATGAACAGAACAGGGTAGAAAATGGCTGGCTGGCTGGACGACTGAATAGCTGGCTGACTTAACGGAACTGAACGACATCATCAATGACCCGACACTGAATGGGTAGAACCGAGGGCTTAAGTACACAGACTGGTGATAATGATGATAATGAGAGACCGGTGAGTACACAGCTGAAGATAATGAACTAATGATAATGGGAAGAGGACTGAACATAATACACACAGACCAAGGCTAACACAATAAAACAGGAAGTGGAACAGGCAGTAGATAAACAGTGAATGTGAACTGAAAACACTGGGTCACCGACCCAGGAACCCTGACAAATGATTTAAAAAATAACGATAAAAACCTTAAAAACCATAAATTTCACACCCGAGACTCAACTCTCACAGCCCAGTACCTAACGACTCGGCCCGGGGGTTGGGGACCGCTGATCTAACAAGCACTAACAAGAGCAGCATGTTCAAAGTCACTTAAATGCCTTTTCTTGCCCATTCTGATGCTCAGTTTGAACTTAAACATGCCGTCTTGTCCATGTCTGCATGACTAAATACACTGGGTATGTGACTGGCTAATTAGATATATATGCGAACAACCAGTTACCCAATGAACTGGCTGATGAGTGTATATCTAACATTACATGGCCTTATGAAATTGGCAAGGAAGTGTGTAGTGTTTACTCTGGCTTGCTTCAGCTGGGGAGGCTCCTACACAATGCTGCAACCACTCTCAAAGGTCAAATACAGAAGAGTTATTTTCCAAAATATGCGCCTTAACATTGATTTATCTACCCGAGGCCAACTTTCAGTCCTAAATTGGAAATTAGCCCTATTTTAAAGTGTGTTCACAAACAACCTTCCAGATGTCTCCATCTTATGTTTTGTTTTACTGCCTCATAGCACTTTCCTTGTGAAAAATGACACATCAGATTTATCCAAATTATATCTGGGCTTGCTTGAGTTGTAATGCTTAATCTAAATTGTGCCCAAGATTGCAACCCGAAAGCCAGCCAAATCTGGCAGGCATTTGTGAGCCAGGTGCTCTCCGTCTATTGAATTTCCCTCTGAAGCTCAACTGCAATCACCCTGTTTTAAAGAGCTGCACTGAGCCCCCCCCCCCCGATTGTCCTGAATCTTAATGCGTGAGCTGGTGTTGGTGAGTATGTTGAGTTCAAAGGGACATATTATCAGTACAATCATTTTGTTTTCCCTGGGTGAGTCATTTTTTAATACGTCAGAATCATTAGTTCCCGTTGGTGTAGGTGCTAAAAGTATGATGATGCATCTTTTTTCCCCCAGGAGTTAATGGTGACAGATTTTTTTTTAAATCACATTTTTCACAAACCCATTCAAAGCAGACCACAGAGACCATGTCCAAGTGTGCGAAAGTGGCAGCATGATTAGGATTTAAAGGTGGATTTAGGTTGGGTTAGGTTTAAATCACGAGTCTTTGAGGTTCAGGGGTATTAGTAAACCTCCAGCAAATGAACTGTGAGTCATTTCAGTGTCCTCACAGGTAGATTAAATAACATGTGTGGCAAGTGTGAAAATGCTCATGCAGAGTGGGTCTTTTTTCCTCGGCCTGGGGGACTGTGGCTACAGCCAGCATTGATTTTCTTGGAGGAAGTCAGCTGCTCTAAGTGGAAGGTTCCTACTGGATTTTTGAAGACCTGCTTTTCGTCTTCTTCTTCTTCAATATCCACATCTCTTATTTGTTTTTAAAAACAATCCATCTCCATTTCTTCGGTTGTCTATATCTTTCTGTCTTTTCCTTGACTGCTCTGCACTCCCTTCTTTCTGCTCTCTTTTTTCTATCTTTCTGTGTCTCATTTCCATTTCGCCTCTGCCTCTCTATCTGTTTCTCCTCTCCTGAGTCTTGTGTATTCGTCCTCTGCAGCCAGTGCCGCTAGACAAACAGGACGGTAAATTTGCATTGCAACACAGAGTTCGCCATTACAGTCTGCACTGCGAGTAGATACAGCTGAAATAAGAAGCACCTTCCCGACCGTTCCCCCCTCTCGCTGACGTTTCCTCCGCCGCCTCTTCCTCCCCTCTTCATCTCCTCAAGAGCTGCTGTCGACAGGCTGCAGTAGGATAATTGAGAGTTCTATAGATCGCATGGGGAACATCGATTCCCCTCCACCGCTCTATTCTCTTCTTACTTTCAACTACACCTCCTCCTCCTCGGCTCTTCCTCACCTGTTTTTTTGCTTTTGCTCTTTCTCGCGCTCTACGTCTGTCACTCTTTCTGTCTCCCTTCCTCTCGTTCGTTCTGTGATCACAAGTTGTAACTGCTGTGATTCTCTGCATAGGTAATTCAACCACCTCCTGATCTATCTGTCTGGTAATCTGTCTGAGTAACTCTCTTTCAGTCTGCCTGCCTGCTGTATAGCACATCATTCTCTATTGTGGCCAAGGGGAGAGAGATGGATGTTAAAATAGCCTCGGAGACTCGCAGAGGAAATGTAGAGTAGAAGGAAGAGAAATAGAAAGCAAAGGTGAAATTACACAAAGACTAAATTGCACTCCTTTTGCACTTAAGCAGTCGGCTTTAAGAATTTACATTAGTTTTACAATTTCAAAGAAGAAATCCTTCTATCCAGTCAGTCAGGATGAGCCTTAAACTTTAAGCGCAAATAAATGCCCGCTTTTATGTTATAATTAATGAAAATCAGTAACAGTAACAGTGGCAGCGAGAACTTGGCAGTTTCCCTGAAATACAAGGACAAAGACTAATCTCTTTGAGCATTCCCAGGAAAGAAAAGTGCATACCAACCAACATAGAGATGCTTAGAGGAATTCTCACTTTATTATTTATTAGAGACGCATTTTCAGCCCTGACTTAAAATGAGAGTGCACAATAAAATAGTGAAAAGTCATCTAGCCAGCGATAACAGTCGTGTTTTCTTGGTTGTTGCGAGGCTGGCTTGTTTGCACATCGATCTGCCTTTCACTACACTGCGTCTCTCCTTCTCTGCTTCTTTGTCTTGGCCTTGACTAGCTCACTTACATTCAGTCATCTTGATCTGCGATGATGCTAAGCAGCAAACACAAGCAGCCGACCCTCGGCTCAGTTCTCATTTTTCTTTTCAAACTGGCTTCATTTCACCTTCAAGCAATTACCAGCCTCAACTGTTATCCAGTTTTATCTGAAGGTGTGTCATTTAGACATCCACTTCAGTTACAGTATGTAGTATAAAATGTCTTTAAAAATTCAGGTCCAAGTTTGGCAGCTCACGCTGTAGTTATGTATTTTATTTTTTCATGTCTCCTCGGCTCACGAATCCTTCTCAGAAACCCACTGGAAAATGTCAAAAATGAATTGTCACACAGCCAAAAGTAAACTAGTTTTTCTTAGTCTGTGAAAAGTTGACATTGTGGAGATAAAGAGTTTTCACCGAGAGCTGGACAGGGGCCCTAGAACATGTCAAGGATTATAGATAATGTGTCAGAGATGCTGCTGAGTTGTTGTCACAGGACCCATAGTTTAAGGCAGTGTCCCTGCCTGTAACAGTGACAAGATGTCTGTCATTTGTACAGGATTCAAGGTGTAATGCATAAAGCATTAGACACGTGAACAGTACAAAAAAAACCCCTAAATTAAAAAAAGTGAGCACTTTATTCTTTAATGTTGTTGCATCATTTTTATTTCAACATGTATTTATTCAGGTGTCTGTTCTTACTTCATCATTGCATTTTTCCCTATGCAGTTTTTATTTTATGCCAAACTTTATTTCATAATGTCACTTTTCATGAAAGTGTAGCCTTCCTGTGAATTGTCTGCCATTCACATGTGTTCCCAGTTCTTAGTTGGCTGCCACAAACTGCCACCAGAGTTGTGAGGTAGCAAATCTTTTTACTCTGTACAGAGTTAAATGTCTTTCTCCTAGAACACGACACAGCTAAATCTACTCTGAATTATATCCAGCTAGATGCTGCTCTATGTCTAAGCCCTGCGTGGCACAGTAGTGTGCATGTAGCCTTTGTTTAATAACATGATTTTATTGTGTTTCTTTTCACTCAATTAACTAAATATATTTTATATACATAGGAGCTACCTGGGAATATTTGGCAATCGGTCTTGTGAGATTGGTGATGTATGACTGGCTAAAACCTTAGTTAATTAATGTTGACCACTGTGAATGCAGCCTAAATTAGCATTGTTTTGACTTGCCAGCTGGTGGAGACTGCCTTTATTAATGTTTTGCCGACATGTGACCGCTAGCTTTTTCAGGAACAACCCAGGAACCACCAAGGCTCAGGCCTGCTATCAACGGGGAACTGATGGAAAACCAGTATGACAGACAAGAGGTAGGTTTGAAAGAGTGAAGACAAGGCTTTCAAACCCGAGAACAGTGTACTAACTATAAGGCATGGTGGTGGTGACAGCATCATACTCTGGGTGTGTTGCTGCAAGTGGTGCTGGTACATTGCACAAAGTGTGAGGAACAGTGAAGAAGTCGAAAAGCCTCCAAATTCTTCAGGCACCTCAAATCAACAGTTAGATGATTAGAACTTGGATACAGTTTTGTCTTCGAGCAGGACAATGATCCTGAACGCATCATAATAGGTTTTGGCATGCTAAAAATTAAACTTCAACTTAAACTTGTGGCCTCCATAAAGCTCCAAGCTCAACCCTATTGAAAATTTGTGGATTATTCTTAAAAGCCAGCTCAGTTTAAATAAACTCTGCAAATTACGAGTGGGCAAATAGCCAGCCAGGATTGTGCCAGGAGCTTGTTGACGGCTAACAAAACTCTAGAGGTGCAACTTGACATTTTGCCAAATTTTAATCTATATGTTTACTTTCTGTGAATTAGAGAGAAACCTAAATAAATTTAGACTTGTGCACTCAATTCCTGTTTTTTAAAGTCCACAAAGATGTACACTGCACAATCACTCTACCCCGGAAAAAGAACAGTCCAAAGAAATCATTGAAAGTCCAAGATGACCAACAGTATGTAAACTTGTGATCACAACTAGACAGTAGCATATGGTAATTATGTGACCATCAGAAGGGTAATTATCAAAAATGATGGAATAAGAATAAATGAACATTTTTGTATCAATTTTACATCCCCAAAATAAACACATAGTGCCAAAAATTATACTTTGTGTTTCACCAAAAAGTTTAATTATCTTTTAAGAGTTTGCTAAACAGCATCTACGACTTCTTCCTCATGAAAATATTTTTAACCCAGAAAGTAGACATCACCTCATCTGACTTTCAAACTGAATGTAATGTCGCAAAAATCACACAAATACGGTTTCAAGCCCAGAATTGAACTGAGCACTGGAATACAACCACCCCCCCACCCCCACCCCCCAGCTGACGAATGCTGAAACAGCCTCTTTTGTTAAATTCTGCACAGTGAAGATGGAACACCTGATTGAAATGACAATAAGTAAAATACATTTTTTGAGTGTAGAGGGATTTTGGTATCGAACACTCAGGAGTTCCACGGTAACGCAGTCACTTTTTACACAAAGCCTCTTTTGTGTTTGCTTTGAATTTTTTATTTTTTTATTTTTTTGCCAAAGTCCTACCTTTGCTATTTTCAAGCATCCCATTTTCAAGGGCATTCTTAACACAAATTCTTGACTTTGTTTTCTTTTCATGACGGATGCAGGCAAACTCCTGGGTGGTTTTAAGAATAATTTTTGCTTATTTCCAGTCAAGGTGTTGTTTATCTTTTGCACCTTGCTTTTACAAGTCATTATCACTTAGCGTAGCTAGTCGTGCAGTCTGACCTGTTGCAGAAGCACAACAGCAGTCTGACGATCTGTTTCAACTTGAAACAGAGTTGCAGTTGAAGGCGCACAAGTTTCGAAGCCTCTATCTACAGTTAGAATACAGAACAAAATTTCTCTTTGAAATTGTTCAGAATTTTAACCTTCTCTGTCTTCACAGGGTGTGTGCTGACAAAGGGAATTTACAGTATTGAACAATGGCAATTAACAAAAGGCAGTAAGGAAGGCTGTGGCTGAGAAGGGAACATCTTAAAGAGAGATGAGAGACCCATCAGTAAATCCTTGCTGATGGGCACAGAGGATTGTCTCTCCCAAGCTTTTCCCCCCCACCCCCACCCCCTTCTCTCTCCCCCTCCCTCCCTCTTTTTCTGTTTTAATGAGCACACACACACACGTTCACACACCCACACATGCATACACACATACTCTCTAACTCCATTTCTTTCCCCCGTGTTTGTGCCTTTCTTTCTCCTCTGACACACACACACACTAAAGAGCAGAGATTGCCTCATTCTATCATCATTGGCCCTATTTTGAGCGAACCGCACGGAGGCATATACTGCAAAAAAGCCCAAGTCAGGAAGAGAGCAGCGTCTGGTTTCTATCAACAAAGCATCACATAACATTTGAAAGCACCCCCTCAGTTTGCTGCTAATCTAATGGCCCATTACCCCACCTGTCATCATGAGAAAATGCAGAGGTAAAAAAATAGGAAAAAAAGCCCCTACCTGACGCTTGTCTCCCACGCCTGGGTGGTAACGAGCATTTTCTCATCAGTGTGTGCGACTTTATACACGAACATGTGAAGCGTTTTATACAGTATGTGGGGAGTGCATGCATGCGTATCTGTATTAGTGTAGTGCTGTGTGTACAGAAGAGGATTGTTCATTCTCTGGCAGGCAAAACTATCTGAATGGTTTAAACAATGCCACTTTAAAAATCCCCCTGATGCACGCGCACGCACGCACACACACATGCACACACACACACACACACACAGGCTCACACATTGTTTGTGATCTGGCATGCGATCTGTGAGAACAAGCCCCAGAGTGGACACTGTGAAGGGGGTGATAGCTCTTGTTTATCCTTTGATAGAGCTTGATGTTTACCACAGTAGCACGCAGGTGTGTGTGTGTGCTAATATGCATGTGTGTGTGTGTGTGTGTGTGTGCAAGCGTACATCTGGATGTACATACACACACAAGCCTTTTTTGGACCAACTCAAGGCTTTTGGTTGCCTGGCAACCAGATGGAGAAACTTGTACCTACAGTAAAATGATTTCTCTGGTTGACAACACCCAAAATAACCAAACCTGAGCAAACACACACACCTCCACATTAGCACATATGCGTGTGTGTGCACACACACCCGCGGGCGCACGCACACACACAAAAACTGCAAAGCAATGCTATGAAAACTCAGATTAACTACATTGTGACCTTTGTTTTGGTCATCTGTACAGTTTTGTTCACGTTAGCATCCTCGGCAACATCCAAAATAACCAAAGCTGTGCAAACAGAAAGACACATTATACAGAAATGTTAATCAAGACGCCTCCATTAAGTAAGCAAAGTGTGAATAATGCTTTGTTAGGAGCTTTAAATGGACTTAAATATGTGTGGCTGCACACAGAAGCAAGTGCTTCCTCTTTGTGCGTCTGAATCCTTGTGAATTACAGTTTTCAGCTTGATACACTTTCTTTAAGACCAAAACATGACAAATTTAACCAAGTATTAGGACTCCGTTTTGCAGCCCTCCTCATGCTGTGTCAGTCGCATCGCCCGCCACCTCTTGATCCCCCGACTTCCATCAGGAAAATACATGCAATCCATTATCATTATAGACAAGAAGAGATACAAGGACAAAGAGAATGAAATGCCTCGCATCACTTCTTTTGACACATTCATCACAGTTGTGATTAGCAGGCTAGGGGAGGCAGTGTGCCTCACGTCAGCGGCTAACGCAGGACTGAGTAAGACTCTGGGACCCTAGAGGCTTGAAGTGACGCCCACACTAATGTTCTAATCTTATTCTCGGGCCTATATTTGGAGCCCACCCATGTAAATTTAGCTTCATGGATGCCTCGACACACCCAAGGCGCTCCAGTTTCTATCTCACATTTGAATAAGTCTGTTTTTCCTGAGCAAATCTATTCCACGATTACACAGCGAATAATTACCCACAGCTGAATATGGAGGATGAAATCATTATTCACCGTCAGATTATTAATCACTACTCCAGACCTGATCTGGCTCCTCAGCTGTGAAATTATAGTTCTACTTTAGCAAACAACAATAATGGACTGTACTGAGCTGAACAGGGGGGAAAAATGGAGGGAGAAAAAGAGGGGGAGAAAAAGATGGAGGGACTTAAAGCGAAACAAAGACGGACCGAGATGGAGTACGAGGAAGACACGGAGGGAGGCGATGAGAAATATCTACCTGAGAGGCGGAGAAAATCAGTTGGAAAAGGACAGATAGGCAGGGACAGAGAGAAAAGGGGGAAGAACAGAGGGAAATGAGTTTGCCGTGCAGTGTGCTGGAATCCAGAGTAATAATTACTGCACTGCTCCTTCCATTGTACGTCTTGGAAAGCCAAATCCAGCCACAGCCAATTTCAATTCATCTTTATTGAAGCTATTGTCAGCATCCTGGTTGGCAGAAAGTAAGGAGAGAGAGGCGGAGTGAGATGGGAAATGGGACAGAGAGAACCGTGCTCTGGGAGAGGACAGAGAAAGAGACAGAAGGTGCAGTTTTATCAGACTTACCCTCCTATTGACTAGCAGAGCTCCGCCTCCCTTACTCTTGCAACACCTGCTTTTTGTTCTCACAGGACCCCGTTTATAATGATGAGACTTCAGGAGGGAAACCTAGAATTTAACACTCACTTTTTGAACAGCTGGACTTTCCGTTTCTATGGAAGCAACAAAAATCAGCTACTAAACCAACTTAAGCTATATGAGTTTGTTCAAGAAGCTAAAAAAACTGTTAAACTGACTAAATTTTTATATAGCTACAGCTGGAACAGGAGTTACCCGTGTGACTAACTGTAAGATGACAGTGTTACTGCACTGGAGTCCACCTGTAGTGAAGTTAAAATGTAGCCTAATACAAATTTTTAATAATTTAACGTAATGCATCTTTTTGTTATATTAAACTATGTTCCAATTTCAATGCAAGTTTGGCCAAAGCTGGCAGGCTTTATATATATATATATATATATATATGTGTGTGTGTGTGTGTGTGTGTGTATATATGTATATATATATATATATAAGGCTTAGGACAGAAAACAAGAAGCAGAGCAAGAGGCCATCTCAGAAAGACAGCTGGAGCTTTTTCTGGAGGTGGTCACAGCGTGAAGGGCAGATCGCCAGTCCATCACGGGGCACACACATGTAGCCATTCATGCTCACACCTACAGTGCTGTACAAAGATCTTGAATCACCCCTCATTTCTTCATATTTTGCTTCCAAGAAGCCAGACTTTCTTGTCATTTTTCAAAATAGTTTTGTGCAAAGGTTCTCCGGGCTTTCTGGAGGTCTTTCAAAGACATTAATGGACATTAATCATTTTTTTCTCCAGTCCTTCTGCGTGGCCATTTTCACTAAAGTATTCTTTTTCTTTTTTCTTACATGTGTATGTGTTGAAGGACTTAACACTGACCTATGAATCATTCAAATATGAAAAGGCAGCTAACTCATGGGATGCAGCCCCGTTGCATCTACTCATACCAGGCAACTTAACAAAGAACCAATTTAAATTGTATCTTTGGGCTCTTTGTTACTAGCAGCCTTTCGCAGAAAAACTAAATTTATTCCCCCTTTATTAGCTGAATCTAGTATCTTGGCACCCACAAGGTGATTCCCAAAGAGCTTTTAACTGAAAACCTGGCATACCTTAGTAATGGTACCTTAAAAAAACTTGAGATGAGTGAAGGACCAAAGAAGAAGTGGTAGGCCTAAAAAACTATCTATAGCAGGGGGACTGCATCTAAATTTCAGGCCTAAGAAATACATCTGTCCCTTCAGCTATCCATCTGCTGTTCATTATAGCCTCATCACAAATGGTTTGGAAGGGTGACTGTCAAGAAGTCATTCATAAAGAAGGTAAACAGGAAGAAAAGGGTGAGTTATTCCAAATTACACAACAATAAGTGACAACAGGTCTTTTGGGGATCTTGTCAAACTTGACGTAATCACAAAAGCAGAAAAGTGCGGTTAGATTCTGATCCACCGTGCTGTAATAAATTTCAGTTTCTAACTTGTTAGACTTTTATAAATACATATATTGTATTTCTACATAAGTTTACAGATGTCTCCATTAATTATTGATTCTTTTCATATTGGTAAAATATGAAGAAATTAAGGGTGACTCAAGACTTTTGCATGGTATTGTATGGTCCCCTTCACAAAAGATGTGACTGGAGGAAGAGAAATGACACCAAGCAACAAGTATTTAACAAATCAAGACATTTAAAATGACTGCCTTGGCATTTTAAAAGGAATGACTGTTAATAAAATATGATGTAGAACAACTAACTCATAAATGATCTTGTTAAGGCCCAGAAGCAGCTATTCACTCATTTCAAGTGTAAATAATAGTGTAAAGTGTTAATGGCATTTCTTTATTTAGGGCTACTTTTAATTAAATTGTTCCAATGTGACAGATTTGGTACCATTTTGTAATCATGCAAACAGAACACACAGTGCACACAAAATCAGTTTTATCATGCAACTGTTTATCTTAAAAAAACAACTCAATTTATGAATACAAATGGCTAGTTGACACAACACCTCATTTATAAATCGTCAAGGCAAAAAACACTTGCCCGTAGTTTGCACAGAACACGCCGACTTCTCTGCAAACACTCGCAAGTAAACGCTTTACATCATTTTCAAGATTTATTACAGCTCAGCAAGTAGTTGGCAAGTGTTTGCAGACAAGTCGGCAGCTCCAGGAACTACTCGCCTGCCAGCTGGGGACTAAACAGCTGGTTGTGTCACATCCAGTATGGTGGACAACTCTCAAGCAATGTGTGCGTGACGTCACGCAAGAAATCTGTAAGGCAAACCCGTTCTGGGTAATGTGCAGCATAGGGGAAGCGGATAAGGGAAAGGAAGTAAAACTAAGAAATAAGCAAGAAAACCGAGCCAGAAGGAAACAAGAGAATTAGGAACACAAAGGAACCATCAAATAATACAAATATAACAAGGATAATTTCTGAACAGGGATATTATACTGTAACCTGACAGCTCAGAAAGCAGTGTAGATGATATGACCCCATCCCCACTTATGATACTTTCATTTGTGGGCTAGTAAGCTGGCATGCTAATATTAGTTGTTAGAATAGATGAAACCTTTGTGACCTCCACACTTTCAGCCATACTCTCATTTTGTATGAGTTCTTGTTGTTTGTTGTATATTTGCTGCTGTGATAACTCAATTTCCCTCTGGGTTTTTCTGATTCTGACTCTTTAATCCTTAGTTAAACTTTGATAAATTATAGTTGGAAAATCACTGTTCAGGGTAGTATTGACTAATGAGAGCATTTAAGAAGATCCTGTGTGGCCCTGTTTATATATTTGGTTCTGCTTGCTTTTGTGTATACATGCATCTGTCTGTATCTGTGTGTCTGATCGTATTGTTGTTGTTCCTCCTGCTGCACAGAGACAGATCTTTAATACCAGGAGGCTTGCTGGGAACCATGACGAGAGACGTGTCTCCCAAAGCAATAATATCGAGGGGGGGTTGTATTTTGCAACATCCCTTCTCTGTAAGTATTGAAGCCCTTGGAACATTGCTTTGCTCATTTTCATACATATTGCCTCTTCTGTCTTCTTTGGATGCACCTCTACGAAGATCCATCACAGAAAGAAAGTGTTTTCTTTAGGACGTATTTTACAGTAGTCAACGCTGCTGAAATGCCCCTTTGAAGCGATTTTTCACAGCAGCAGGATGTTTTCAGTGCTTTTTTAAACACAAACACATCCAGAGGAACTCAAGAGCAGTCAACCTACAACACTGGCAGCCTTGGGAATCAGCTGTAACCACCTTTGTTCAGGTTTCCCCCCCCCCGTCTTTGCATTTAATATAGATTGTTGCATGAAACAGAAGTAAAAGCATGACTCTTTGTTAGAAATGGCCACACACTGAAGAATTATATGCTATTTTCTGAGTCTAAATTGCCACATTTTTCTGAAATATATGACAGTTTTAAGTACTCTTACTTCAAAGGAAAAGCACTTGAGTGCTGTTAATGCCGTTGGTTGGCTGTTCATGACCTCCTGTGGAGATGTGCGTGCTAAAATGTGCAAATGGAAACAATCGGCACTCACTCGCACAAAAATAATTGCTGGCATGAGAGCAAAATTTATTAGCATCAAAATTAAAAGTCACACTTAAGATAAAATATATATATTAAAAAAAATCTTTTAGAGGATAGAGCGCCTGGGTTTTGGAGTTGTTAACTAATAAATTTCAGGTCACAAAGAGCTTTTATAAGTGGATTTGTAGTGTTTTGGAAACGCATGCACTCTAAAAGTAGGAAATGACTCCATAAAGCTCACACTGTAGAGATTAAGAGCTGCAAGGTTACCAACCTTATTTCTTAGTGTAATCCACTGTAAAGCTTTTAAGTTAAGCATTGTACAAGACACCAGACTTGTGTGAAGGATTATAAGGTGTCATCAGATAATCAAACCAAACAAACCATGAGCTGAACCACACAAGAAGACAACATCCCAGGCGTCGACTCTCAGCCCCTTGGGCTGAATCTGGAACCCCAGATAACAGTGTTGCCTCTGCAGTCTCCAGAGGCTAAGGGCAACTTTACTTTCCTTGTATGAATTTGACCACTAAAGGTGACCGAGAGTGAGATTCTTATCCTTGAATGCCCGCTCCACTGTTGGTTGACATTCATCTGATGGCACCGAGCCCGGCATTTCAGTGGCTAGCCTGTGGAGTGGACATCATCGGTCTGACCTGCGGCGACACTTCCGTAATACTATTCTGACTTGAAAAAACACAAGGTGGGTGGAAGTCCTTGTCCAGCTAAACACCACCTTGCAGTCCATTTGACACGCTGGCGGTTTCCAGTGTTTTATTTAGATGCAGCACTTTGTACAGCACAGCTAAAACAGACGAGGCATCACATAGTAGGGGATACGCTAAAATTAGACAGAAATGAAAAGCATAAAAAAGACAAAGTACTTAAGATCACATCTCATAATAGCAAGTGACATGAGGAAATTAACAAAAAGAGGAATTTTCAGATCTTCAGTGTCTTCATATGCATAATTGAATACTACCGACAGTGCTGCTATTGTCAATTTAGTGCTTGTAACAATGAAGCTAAATGTGCTTTTACATACTGTATTTATCTCTTTTTAAAGCAGCAATATATTATACAGGCAATAACAAACTCAAATGACAATGTGTAAAAAGCCAACAGGAGACAGGTATAGTCTGCTATTTGGAGCATTTAGCAGCTTGAGAGCCAAATATTTCCCAGAGGACTTGGAGAGAGTGAAAACAGAGCATAATGAGAGTCATACAGTGTAACAACTTAAAAGGTGATGATAGGCCACAACTTTTTTTCCCCCCACTTATCCCTAATTGGGGGGAAAAATCAGTGACTGTAGTTTTAAAGTTGAGAAAAAATGTATAGTTCTCCATTAAGAGTTTGCACCATAGCTGGCACGCTTCCTCAGAAATATGTATTCCCTAGGACTATAAAATATATTGTTGACAGTGATCAGGCAAGCAGAAAAAAGACTCATCATTCCTTTACAGTAACACAAATGTAGCGAAGCCTTCACCGCAGGAAACCTTTACCCATTGTGACCGCTATTCTGTATGACAGGCTGCATGGCAATGCAGTAGTCTCCAGTAGTGAGACAAATAGAAGCTACCTGGATGTAATTCTAGTGCTGTTAGTGTCACTCTCATTATCTCTTCACAGGGCAAAGCTAACAAGACACTGCAAACACCGTTTCTGTGGGTAATATAATTAAGATGGCCATGGCCTCTACGAAATTATGAATCAGTTTGTCTTTGCTGTGTGGCTGTGATCAGTGGCTGAAATCTGCTATTGGACTATGGCTGAGAGGGAAAAATCTCTTTTGCTTGGAAAGGTTCTTAACTAATGAGTGTCTAAGCAGAAGATATGATTAGAGTTGCTTGATTTCTCAAAAATGCAAAAGAAAAGTGCTTTAGTTCATCTTTAGCATCAGATACAATGTACTGTCTTTACATAAGGAAAGCAGATAATGCTGACACACCTTTCCACCATTCACAAGAAAAAAAATAACCCTTTCAACATGATTTTATCTTATTCTGAATATGCTGATGTGTTACGAAGTTTGAGACAATGTTAAACACCAGGACAAATTCTTAACCTTACGCTGAGGTGGCAAAATCTGCTTGTTTGGACGCACTGTGTAACAGAAAAATTCAGAAAAACACTTCTTCATTAATTATTTGCGTTACTTAAATGATCAAAGTAAAAGTTCACATTGTAGCCTAACTCAGTTTGCATAAATTATGCCCTAACTTTAAGCTTTGCTGCATTGCCAGTCTTTAGGATTATCATTAATTAATTTACTTAAGGCACAGATGCTGAAAGTCTTAATAAAGACAAAGGTTAAACTGAATCGTCTCTTTAGCAAGAGAGAATATGAGTGGATAGGAGGGCAAGCAACCAGTGTGCTAAGCATTTAGTTTCACTTGTGTGACCAGCAGCCTGTGGTCATTAAAAAAAGAACAAAAAAAAGGGAAAAAGACCAACCGAGCCTTGTTAATTAAGTGAGATTTTTCACAGGGATAACCACATTTATTTTGCCTGTGTGAAAAAACAACATCTTAAGAACACAGATCCAATAATATCGATTTCTGTATATTTAAGGAGACTCGTATATAAATGCAGCGTGATTCTCTCAAAGTCCTTATATTTTCTACCCTACATCTTTTCTTGACCTTACAGGATCCATAGGACATCTTTTAACTGATGACTGAAGCTCATAAATCAAAACCTGCTGCTGATAAAAACTTGCTCTCCATCCATCCCAAGCTGTGTTTGGTCACGGTGCCAGCAGGCTCAGCCAAGTCTTTAGACCTCTCTCTCCAGTTTTTCAGTCCCTCTAAGATGTTTCTAGACTGGATTAAATTTGTAATCCCACCAGCAAATTCAGGTGGTGCCCCTGCGTCTCCTCACAGGTGGAGGGAAGAACCTCTAAGGTTCTAAGGTACGGTAATGCCCATGAAGCATCTTATTAATTAGATTCCTGAACCACCTAAGCTAAACATTTCTTTAGAAGCAAAGGACCAGCAGCTCTAGATATCAAGCATCTGATCCTGCCTCCAAGAGTTAAACTCAGCCACAGCACAGAGCAAACTCATTTTGAAACTCTTGTAACAGTCACCGTTTCATTCACTACTCAGAGCTCATGACCACTGGCCAGACCTGGAACACAGATAAACTGGTAAATTGTAAGATCTGCCATCCAGCTCTTCACCAGAACTGTCAGGCACAACGGCTCCAATAATGCACCCCTCCATCTCACACGGCTCACACTAGCTCCTTTGCTTGAGGCTGCTCCTAACCCCTTAACCAGAGGGAGCATTTCCACTATTTTCCAGAACTATACTCTCAGACTGAAGTGCTGACCCCATCCTGACTGCTTCACACTTGGCTGAAAAGTGCCACAGTGCATATTAAAGGTCACGTTCTGATGAAGCCAGCAGAACCATGTCATTTGTGAGAGGCGAGAGGGGATTCTGAGGTTCCCAAAACAGGTCAGCCTTCCCCCGGCTGAACCTCCAGAACCGATTGGTGACAAGGACTACCGCTGGTAATGTTCTTGACTTTGTGCCAAGAAACGCACTGATCTCACTTTGATCATAAAAGGACCAGATGGCTAGCAGTCTACACCAAAGCACCTCATACTTTTGGAGGACTCCCATAAGGTTGCACAAGGTTAGTCTTCTTCAAATCCATAAAATCACACATACATAGTCAAACTCCTGTGACCACCTTAGAAACTCTACAAAGGTAAAAAAGCTTATTTCATGGGTAGGGTGGAATCCACACTGAGCCTCCTGAATTTGAGGTTTGACAATTAGCCAGAGACAAACAACCTCTAATTCTCTGACTCTGTCATCTTGAAAAAGAAAAGGCGCTTTAGAAAACTGCCACAGATCTACACGCACAGTTTTGTCTCTAAAGGGCAGGTTTATTCGCCAGTCAATTTAACTCGAATCACTGGTGGTTATAATAGAATGTGAATATAATACCCAAGATTTGAGCTAAACAGTCACACATACATAAACACAAACATCAGTATAAAATCACACTTGATATCTTGTCTCAGACTCTTTTCCCGCTATAATACTCAGATAGCATATCTCCCAGCTCTCATATGAAGCAGTGAAGCAGAAGTAAAAGAAGAATTACAAACTGTGCAGCTGAGATAAAAATGGGACTTCTAAAAACATTTCACCCTCTGTTAGTTTTGACTTCTGGCTTCCTGCTTCCTACGCTCTCCAAAATACACCTTCCTTGCAATCACAACTCTTAAAATTGACGAGTGGACAAAAGCAGATTTTTGGAATGGCAAACATTGGAAAAAACCCTAATAGCAAAAATCAAACTGAAGACGACAGGTTTTGACAAACTGTACTTCAGGTGAATTAACTCTCATGACATATACTTTAAATGTAGACTTGGACAAGTAAAGGGAAAAAATATGAAAATTATCTTTAATTTTCATGCTATAATTTTCTTTCTTTGTAGGTCAATAGATAGAGTATAGAGTGTGAGGTGGTGAGGGTAGACACAGGATAACATCCTGAAATGATTGGTGAAGAGATTCTACCCTACAAAATCATAGAGGGACAAGGCCTGCTCCTTGTGAGCCCTTTAGATCCACTAAATTGACCTTGCATCAGTTTTAGACTGCAGGGAGCTGTTTCGAAGTTGGCAGCCATCGAGGCTGAAAAATGTCTTGCAGTTCCCCAACAATCAGCTCTGCAGAGCTCTGACCAGAAGCAGAGCAGGAAGATGGGCTCGTCTGGCTGTGCTGCCGCCACCGGGCTGTGCTGCTGCCACCGGGCTGTCAGGCTGTTTGGTAATCACTGAACTGTTTCAAACATTAGGATGCTTTGTCAAGCGGCCTCCGAACATGGGAGAGTAACTCCGGAAATTAAGATGATTTATAATACATGAGAAGAGACATAGCACTAATCCCACCAGGGCAGGAAACATAATGATGACTGTCAGCAAAAATGTACAGAATGAGATAATATTGTTACCAGAAAGACAAAGAAAATCCGATGAACATTTTCCTGGAACTCTGCTCACTAACTATCTGCCTTTATCTGAGTGATTGTGGTTCAGGTGGTAGAAAAGGATCCCTACTAATTGCAGAGTTGGCAATTTGATTCCCTGCCCTTTACATGCTGAAGTGTCCTTGAGCAAGACACTGGCGGGCGAGCAGCTTGCACAGAAGCGGAATGAGTGCAGGATCATTTAAGCTATTATTCAATATGAAAGAAAATAACCATTTAGTTACAATGAACATGTCTCAAATCTAAGTACCTGCACCTAATATTCCTGAACTGTAGTGCATGAACGTTCCAGAGCACCCTGAAATGAATTTGTTTATGCAAGAGTGAAGAAAACAATTAATCACCCACAATTCAGGAAGGTAATAGAAAACAAAATTTAAACTAAATGCAAATCTTACCGAGCAGTCTGATTCTTCAACCCTATTCCTATTGTGCGTTGACAAAACTGTAATTACATTTTTATTGTAAACCTGACAGCGCATTAAAATGTGTTATTCTCAAGCTGACAAAATGCTTCATTATGCTGTCTTTATATTGGCAAATCTGCTTGATGAGTGAGTGTTTAAAATAAAGAAAAGACTATTTCACGACGCAACAAAAACAATAACTTCTGTGGCGCGGAAGCTGAAGTGCGAATGACACATGCTTCATCAACATTTATCTTCTATTTAAAATATTACTCACAGATGGTGTTCCTAGGTAGCTCTGACAACATCGAGCTTGATCTGAATTTGTCATCTTTAAAGTGCAGCACTTTGCTTTTTAGCATCGCCCCTGGAAGAGAGGATTTAAATACAGATAATAATACAAAGAATATGTCAGGCAAGGGAAGATGAACCCTAATCTGTAGCTGTGACACACGTTTTCTTTCTGCAGTATATGTAATTCAAAATGATCCTTATCATTAGTTTCACTGGCTGCATTCCCTTCTGTTAACTGTTTTGTTTTCATTTCCAACTTTGTCTGTCTTTACTCTTTCCGACTGAGAGAAAAACCACAGATCCTAAAAAGGAGAGGCAGGAGACATGTTTAGCTATGTATCCAGTGACACGACATGTATGTCTTATATTGAAAAGATACACACAGGCAGCAAGACTGGGGGGCACATATGTTTTGCTGCAGAGCAGACATGAACTGATTTATTCTGAAGGCTGACCACAGACATACTCTGTGGCAAACTCCCCCAATGATAGTGTCCTATAAAGTGCTGTTCTCAAAACTACTATGAATAGCCAGGTTGCAACTCAAATCATTGACTCCTACAAAATGTGACATGATAAAAACAAGAATATAGCCTCAGCATTGTATTGTATTGTTTTTTTTTTCCTGGTGCTACACAGAGCTTTGCAGATGCATGTGGGCAGCATCCAAAACATGTGAAACCAACTGTGTATGCTGGCAGCTCTTGCTCCAATTCGTGCTGTTACTGGTCCTTAGCTTTGCCCCAGCCATGAAGAAAACAAAAGTGAAACTAGTTAGACTGGCCTGAATCCGAGTGCTTCTAGTGCACACATAGCGTACAATGCGCTGTTTGCTTGTTGGAGGACTGCACTCAAGTCCGTCTGGCCGCCCTTTGTCTTGGGTAATCCTTTGTATGTTAGTGGAGAGCTATGCAAACTCACGTTCTCTGTGCAGCTACTTGCTAAATGATAAGCAAACTAATGTGTAGAAGATTCTCCATGTTCACCTTCTTAGTTTGGTACTGTGTTAGCAGGTTAACATTGGCTAGTTAATACCAAACACAAATACTACTGAGACTAACTGAACTTAAAATTAATCTTTGGTCTAAGGTGCAACCATGTGGCACGAGAGTAAAAGCTGTGCCATTAAGACTCATTCTCAGGATTTTCCAAACTATCAAATTTCATGGCAATCCATCAAGTAGCTTTCATTGACTACTTTTGATGAAAAAAAATAAAGAGGTAGAGGGGAAACTGACATCTCCAGTGAAATTTCACGGCAAGCCATTTATTGATGTTTCAGCCAGTGGCTAAAAGTTTACTCTGTAGGTTGCTATTATAGAAAGTGTTTCTGTTACTTGTAACAATGAATCCAGCAACCACAGTTAATCAATAGGTCGCCTAAATGAAGAGAATCAATGCTACAAGTTGATTCAGTACACCCAGAATTAACTGACAGTTTCACCGTTGTATTTCTGCGCTCCGCAGAGGAAACTCGCTGCTGATACTGTGAAGGTTTTTGCAACATTCATTGTGGTGGTCTCCCCATGAAATGTCACTGTTTATCAACCAGTCTGCTGTGATCTAAATCAGCTATATATGTCTAGTGGGTGAATCTCCTTAGAAATATGTTTGCTAGAAGGATACTGTAGTTTGAAGCCATATATGAACACCTTAATTAGGATATTTTTTTATATCCAATATCACTTTAGCCATTTTCACACATTCACTGCAATCCTGATTTTATCTAGGCATTACTGACTGGATATCGGGAGATCAAACAGTCTTTAACCTTCAAGCTTCCACCCGTGTGAGAATACGGCAGAGCATACATATAGTGAGTCAGTTTCATGTGCATTGCCTTCTGCACACGCTTCCCAGGCAGCTCCATGAGAAGTGTTTTCAGGAGTCTGGACATGGTTGAAGCGACGTATCTCCTGTTGTGTTCTATCTGTGAGAAACAGCAACTTCAGACAATGTGAGAAAAAAGCTTATAAAATGAATAAACTGTGCTCTTCAAAGCTATGGCCTTGCCTTATATTAAATGACAACTGTTTTGTGAGTTGGTTACGTATGTTGGTACACAGTGACACTCACGTCCCATGTTTGTGTATCCTTCATTCTCAGTGGCAGTCCCTTCAAACACTAGTCACTGACTTGCTATTGTCTACCACACAGGTTGTCTACCACACACTGCTCCTAACTGCTTCCAGTGCTATGTGATAGTAGCCAGTGTTGGGTGTAACGTGTTCCAAAGTAATACAGTAATGTAACGTGTTGCTGTACTACAGCAAAAAGAAGAAAAACATGTCGTTTTCATTCTGCAGTTTCCTACAATCAGCTGGTATCAGTTTATGAGTAGGAAAGAGGAAAATGGTGGTGCGATCCACAGCTGTTGAGAAGTGGATCTATATAAACATTACATTTGTTTTTATTATACGAAAGGACAAGATGATAAAGGCCCCACGCTGAAGTGGAAATTCCACCCAGGCAAGAAACAACTGCATTATGCTTTCTGCAAATATCTGCACAGGCAGCAGCTGAAACAAAGGTAGTGAAGAACCCAGAATGATGTTAAAGCTGCATGTCTGCCAACACCAGCCCAGGAGCCAGACCAAGAACTTGAACAGGTAACAAAAGCAGTGTTGAATAGTCAGACTTGTAGCACCTCTTCATGTAACTTTAGTAAAATCACCTTGAAGTCTCTTTCCTGTGGATCTCTGCTTTGCATTTTTAGCTTTATGTTCAAAATTAAACACTAAAAAAATTGTGTGTCTTGATTGTGATTGTGTTAGCATATGGGACTATAATCTCGGGGGTTAGCTGGTAATTATGCGATTATGCATTTTAGGCCTTGTTACAGAGCAACACACATGCTGAGCAGTGGAACAAATTATTTTCTTCAGTGACTGATTAAGTAACGTAATGCATCACTTTTGAGGAAAAGCAACGGGTAATGTGCAATAGTTGTTTTTTTTTAGCAACAACACATTGGTGATGGTAAATTTTAGCATCAATAACCACCTGTGCTATTCTCATTTACTTCAGCGTTGCTGATTTTCAATGCTAATAAGCAAACAATAGCATGTTGCTTTGTCAAATTATTTCTAATGATATGTAAATCGGCAGGTTAACATTCTACTGTGTAGCTAGCAGGATGGCAATACAGTAATTTTTTTATGTGGCAGTGTTGCCGCTTTGTCTTCAAAAAGCCATTGTAGATTCTGAGAGTTTGTGCACAAGGTTAAATTAAAAAAAAATCTAAGGACTGAAAGAGGAAATGAGTGTCAAGCATTCATCCTTGACACTACTTTAGTTGTGTGTAATTTAATGTCCTCCACTTCTCCAAAAGAATCCTTCACTGTTAGGCATTTCATTGGATCTGTAATTATTAAAACATCAGTTAGAAATCAACATACAAGGCACACCACAAATTGTGAAGCAGAGAACAACTGTCAGCTTACTGTTAATATTTATTGCTATTAATATTTGTGAATTAAAAAATTGCAAGCGGAATCAAATTTGCCCCCAGGCTCAGGGCAGAAAAATGATTTCAATGAGCACCTCTGACAACTGGATGTTTTTCTTTAATGATGCCATTTGCACTTTTTTCATTAGCCTCGAGTTATCAGACCCGTTGGACGCGCAAAATACAACTTTAGTTTCTTTACATATATAGATTTAAAGATCAAAAACATGGTGACATGTTTCCACATGGGGTTATCTTCTAGCTGCTCAAATCGCAGCACAGTTTTGAGCCCCATTTTCAGTTGCCTTGAGCGAGCAGTAAAGTCACTTCAGACTTCTCTTTTCTGTTTTGGTCCAGTGACAGCCCACCAAGACGCATCCTGGCACTCCAGCTGGCTGTTCAGTTATTGTGCACTAGTAATGGCCACGAGGCTCCTGTTAGATGTGTGCTACACTCTGAGTTTCTTCCCCGATCTGTGGGCTCCCCGCGCGGCCACTGAGCCGTTTTAAATCGTGGCCTCTGATACTGGAGAGGTATCAAGGAATATAGAAACAGACTGACGCTGAGGCAGGCGGAGAGCAACAGGGAAAGGCAGATGGACACACACACTGAAAAATACATGCAGACACACACACACAGACTGCACCCACACTGTGAGTGAAAGCGTGACTGTGACAGTTGTGCTGTGGGGTTATCAGTGGCCAACAGAGCATGCCCAGCAAACACACACACACACACACACACACACACACACACACACACACACACA
>NW_024582450.1:358743-483450 GCF_018398535.1 Haplochromis burtoni
GTGTAGGTCTGCACGTTTGCTTTTTATTTACACACACACACACACACACACACACACACACACACACACACACACACACAATCCTGAGGGCTCTCCAGTCACTGTTATGTACAGTCAGAGTCTGATGGGAGCAGACTTTGCCTTTTCCTTGCCTGCCATCATCCCTCCTTAGCCTCTTTATTCACCGTGTTGTACCTCTTCGCCTCCCTCATCCACACCTCTTATCTCTCACCTCCTCCAACCCCCCCGCCCTATATTATCCTCTTAAGTAAATCACCCCAATCACTCTTTCCTCGTCATCTGCAACTATATTGCTGAGGTCACATAGAGACACAGCGTAGGTGCCTGCACAGAGGCAAATATGGGTGTCATCAACTCAGAGATCATACCGCATGAGCAGGAGTGCCTGTCTGGCTCCCTCCCTTAGATTTTTCTCTCACTCTCTGCAATAACAGTTTCACACTCCCTTCCCCTCTCTACTGGGAGACAAACATTAAAGAGCTTTCTCATAATGAGGGAAACTACAGAGAAAAGACTTAAACTACACACATACACACACACACAAACACTCCTGCGTGCACAAACACGTGCACAGATCATGCACACACACGTAGAAATGTGTACACATGCCCCACAGTTACGTAAAGGTTGCGTAAAAGATATGAATATTAAAAGGAATGCTGGTGCTTGGCTGTCATTAAAAGTGTACACACACTTTTGCGTGTGTGTGTGTGTGTTTGTGTTTGCATACATTTATGCATATGACCATCATTAAAATACCTAATATTTTATGAAGGAGCCGGATGAAGGATTTCCTCATGCTGCTAAAATAGAGCCAGTAGTGCAGGAATGGGAACTCCAGTCAAGTTTATCTTGGCTGTCCAACAGTCAATGTTTAAACTGTGGGATGTGTGGATGTACTGTAAGGTTCAACTTGCACCTTCTCTATATTTTTCTGGGAAAATGGAAAATAAGTGCAGCGAGTTACTGAAACGTCCAAACATAAATGGAAACATGGTATATAGAATAAAGGAAGTCAATACAGTGGAACCCTGACTTATGAAATTAATTCGTTCCCGAGGGTCTTTCGTAAGTCGAAGCACCCATCGCGCCTTTTGAGTGAACGATAGGCTATAGGCTAATTACTAACTGCAACAACAATACGTTGTTCAAGTGAAACAGTGAAGCACAAGTACGAAAGCCAAGGGGGTTGTCACATGATTCGGAAGGCATTGTAGGCATTTTGGGCTCAGCCAATCAGAGCCAGCGGATTTCGTTACGTGGGCATTTTGCCGTAACATGGCCAGAAATATTGCCGTTAACTGTCTTCGTAACTTGATTTTTCGTTAAATGGGGTATTCGTAAGTCAGGGTTCCACTGTATTTGGTATGACTACCTTTGTTCTTCAACACAGCCTGAGCTCTGTTAGGTAAGCTTTATAGTAAATCTTCCAAATAATTTTCAAGACCAGTTCTCCAGACTTCTTGATGGACTTTCCGAAGCTTTTCGTTGGATATTCCTTGCCTTTTATTCCATTCTCTTTCAAGATATTCCCACTCTCCTTCAATAATGTTGAAGTCCATGTTCTTCAGATAGCTAATCCATATGGAATTGTATGGTGGATCAAAATCTGATGGTACTTATCTGCATTCAGAATTCCATCAATTTTTTTTAACAAGATCACAAACTGACTGAAGTGCAGCCCCAAACCACAACAGAATCTCCGCTGTGTTTTACAGATGGCAGTAGAGAGGTACATGTTGTTGTACCTCTCTACTGTTCTCCACTTTATCTATTGAGGGTAATTGTGTACTAGAAAATTCTAAATAGGATAAATAGGACTCCTTAAGACATGTTGCCACTGATTCCCAGACAAATTTGTGTGTGATTTGGCACACCTAAGCCTTTACACCCTGTCTTCCTTCCTAAAGAATAGCTTCTTGATAGCCACCCTTACACTGAAGCTATTTCTGATGAGGTTTTTGTGAACAGTCAGATCAGCTGAAGGGTCAGATGGATCTCTCAGTTCCTCTGTTGTGTCTTTGCCGGATTTCCTCTATATCTTTCTCTGACTTTTAGATACTGGTCATCTGCTGGAGATAATCTTTCAGCTTGCTACTTCTTGTTTTCCTCCACTTATCCAGTTTCCTTAGATTTGCACACCGTGGCAAGATTTGGTAAATGGACTGGTACTCATATAGTGCCTTTATACTCATTTTGAGCACTCAAAGCACTTTCTAATGCAAGTTTCATTCACTCACTCACACACGCACAGTCATAAAGCACTGTTATCTATGCCTAAGTGCTATATCTAACATCCACAAACACACTCCAATGAGTGCATCTGGGGCAACTCAGGGTTCAGTAAATTGCCCAGTGATACTTTGACATATGGACCGGAGAAATCAGGGATCAATTCACAGACCTTCTGATTGGTCGACTTGAGTCACACCCGCCCTGTCAAGCACAATTTTCAGCTAACCCTGTTGGTGCAAAAATGACTAGTGCAATTTTATGTCTCTCAAACTGTGTTATGTTTGGCATTTTTTTAAATCAAATACAAAAAAGGAATTAAATGATGTGTTGTTATGACAGGCTGCTAATAATAAAATGCCTAAAGTTGCAGTCTAAAACCAATTCTTGCAGTAAAAGAAAAACTTCTAGAAAGCTTTGATAGTTAGTGCTCAAGAGCACCCCAAAAAACCCCATGTCTGGTCCACTGAAGGTAATGTCAACATCTGCAAAGTCACTCATGTTGACTCGGCTGATATATCCTGTGTTACCAGCCTTGCTAAATTGCCATTTAAATAAAACAAAACATCCCTTATTTGGCTTCTTAAAAGTGTGACTCCTGCTAAGTGCTTCTGCAGGGCACTTGTGCAAACATTGCAGAATCTGTCAAACTAGACAAGAGAAGGCAAGATGTTTTTTTTTTCCATTCAGCATGATGTGAGGTGTTTCAGCTGCCGTGTTGGTTGTCTTTCATGGCCACATGACACACTGCTGGGATATCACAAGCAGATGTTATGCTTGATGCTTGTTTCTGTACCTAATGCCTCTCTCAGTCCACATGCGGTTACTGCAGTTATAACAATTTGCTGTACCTTCACACATCTCTGAACATCCCCAGTATGCTCTTATAAAATCTGAAGAAGTCTCAAGGTTTCGAAAAGTAGCAGCTATTTCAGACTGCATTTTCGGGTATAAAAGGGTGTAAAAATTCTGGAAAATATTTCCACTTAAGCGACTGGTGAACAACAAAAGAACAAAACACTTTTGGAATGACCTCATAGGCTCTGAAGCCACATATGTATGGGAACAAAAAGAGAAAAACTCAATGTCGAGAGGATAAAAATATCTTCTTAATAGGAAGGAACCAACCCCGTTCTTGGTATGAATTAATGAGGTAAGTTACATAAAAATAAGGCTGCTGTATACTCTGTGCATTTTGTTTATTCCGTTCCAAATGTTTATGATATTTATGAATTTTTTGCTATAATGAGGATCAAGTGTAAGCAACTTCTCCATTAAATAAAACATGAACCCACAGTATGCCAAAAAGCATGATAATGCATTTACAGTTACGACAGTAGTGCTTGTTCTTTTTAGCAATGCAGAGTGTAGTCGAGGGACAGAGTTGTGTTTGCCTTTTGGGAGCTACGCCGACTTGTAAGACATAATACAAACAGACACTTTGGCTCTAATATAAACAGAAGGTTTTTTTTCGCTAGGTGCTGTTCCCGCAGCTCATAGTGTTTGCCCGCACCAGACTCCCCTAACTGCTGACACTGACCAAGGGGCTATAAAAAAACAGAGGGTTAATGAGGTTCAGGTGCCGCTCCTCGTCTATTTCCACCTCTCCTCCTCAGCTCCAGACTGCCCTCGCCTGCTGCTGCTGCCACCTCGGTGCCAGCTATAGTTCAAACTGCACTGCAACAGCAGAGAAAGCGCGCGCGAGAGAGAGAGCAGTGTGTGCTTGCACGAAAATGGAAAAAGAAACAAAAATGAGGAAGAAATAGCAGCATTTCAGTGCTCGAGTTACTCCCCCAGAAGTTAGTGAAGCAAACTTCAGATGTGGCCTTTAAGGCTTTTTTTGTTGCTGCTTTTAGCCTTTGTCCTTTTGCCATGTTTTTATTGACCATACCACTCCTCGCAGTCAGGTTTAGTAGAGTGCAGTCTCGCTTAAGATTTACCAGTTTACTAGATGTGTTTCTAAATCCATTCCAGGATATCATCTAGGTTACAAACCATCCAATAGTTGTGGAGATGAGTTGAGGTGGGTCAACGTTTTGGGTTCACACTTAAAGGAATTTATGGATACAATCTCCCATCAGCAAGAACCAGTTCAAAAGGTCAGGAGATTTAAGAACATGAGACGTCAGAGTCTGTAAGGTGAAGAAATACCTTAGTTTCTGCACTATTTGGGGGTCAGCCACATGACTAAAGCAACTTTGTGGCACTGAGATTTCCGTAAGTTCCATCCTTCTGTTGAAGCAGTATGCAAGTAACACTCACTCATCCAAAACGCTGAATTCAGGTGTTGGAATCACTTCCTTGACCACAGGTGTATAAAATCAAGCCCCTAGGCATGCAGAGTGCTTCTACAAACATTTGTGAAAGAATGGGTCGCTCTCAGGAACTCAGTAAAATCCAGCGTGGTACCATGATAGGATGCCACCCGTGGAACAAATCTAATTGTGAAATTTCCTTGCTACTAAATATTCCACAGTGAACTGTTGGTATTATAACAAACTGGAAATGACTGGCAATGATAACAACTCAGTGCCGGGAGGCACCATCGGGCCTCCAAATTTCATGTGATCTTCAGCTGAACAGTGTGCAGAGAGCTTCATAGAATGGGTTTCCATGGCTAAGCAGCTGCATCCAAGCCTAACATCAAGGCTTGTACAAAACACCATATGCAGTGGTGTAAAGCAGCGGTCCCCGACCTTTTATGCACCATGGACCAGTTTATGTCCGACAATATTTTCACGGACCAGCCTTTAAGGTGTCGCGGATAAATACAGCAAAATAAAACCAGTACCGGTACAAAAAAAGAAGAAGATTTATTCATAACACATGGAAAAAGACCCAAGGAAACCGAGTTAACTATAAAAAGGTTTAAAAAATATAACGCTAAAAACTGATAAAAGCCCTGGAAACCATGAATTTCACACCCGAGCCTCAGCTCTCGCGGCCCAGTACCAAACGACTCACGGACCGGTACCGGTTGGTGGCCCGGGGGTTGGGGACCGCTGGTGTAAAGCACACCACATGGGACTCTAAAGCAGCGGTGACGTGTTCTCTGGAGTGACAAATCATGCTTATCCATTTGGTAATCCAATGGATGAATCTGGGTTTGGCAGTTGTCAGGAGAATGATACTTGTCTACCACTTGACTGCTTAGTATAAAGTTTGGTGGAGGTGGGATTATGGTGTGGAGCTGTTAATTCTGTTAAACAGGACATTCATGCTCCCAAATTTATGGGAACAATTTGGGGATGACCCCTTCCTGTTCCAACCTGACTGTGAAACAGTGTGCAAAGCAAGGTCCATAAAGACCTTTCACATCCAACATCAGTGTCTGACCTCACAAATGTGTCTGGAAGAATGACCGAAAATTCTTAACTATTAGGCTAACAACATGACAGTCAAGTCTCTTTGTAATAGGGAAGTACTATATCATTTTGCATTTGTGGGGAAAACATTAGAGTAAAATACAAATTGTGTGTGTGTTAGCTGTAAAGGGCTCTAATTCACATTTAAGAAAGACCCTGGAGGCAAGGAAGCTCCATAGCACGGTGGCAGGGAAACTATGCTGAAACAGCAACAGCCTCCAGTTTGGTTAAAGCTGTCACTCTAAGGGATACTAATGAGCTTGTTGCTTGCTACATGGCGGCAGTAGGGTGACCAGATGTCCCTATTTATGTGGGACTGCATTGCATTTTTATTCCTCATCCCCACCTCCCACATCTTGAGATAATGTCCCACATTTTGACTATTTCTGCAGAACATGCACTTTCCTAAAGTCTGGCTTTTACCCAATGTATATGAAAGGCAAGGCTTTTTATTACAGTCAGAAGAAGGTTTGCCCGTCTAATGCCCTACTCATCAGGGAAGGTTGTAAGTCACCAAAAAGTCACAAGCTTTGCAGATTTTGGTGAATATGATGGAAACTGTGACAAATAAAATGAAGCGGCAGTCTATTCTGTGAAATTGTTATTTTTCAATTTCACACGGAGGAGAATATGATGTAAAGCGACACAGCATATGTATCATGATTGGATAAAAATTGCTAAAATTGTCAGCTATAGCTCAGAAAGGATATAACAATTTGTGGATCCATCCAAGCTGAAACCAAAAAACTGTTACAAGACAGAAAAGCAGGTGAAATAGCAGTGAAATAAAAGAGAATATGACTATTGCATGGAACCAACTTAAGATTTCTTTTCTCCCTGTTGTATTTACTTAGGAACAGAGTTGGAAATATATTTGGCCTCTACGTGACAAAAATGCACAATTTATTGTATTTGTATTTTCAGTTAGATATTAATATTTCATAGTACCTTCCAGCATTGTTGAGATACAAACAGTGTTTGCCCCACATTTGTTTTATTAGGATCCGGTCACCCAAGGTGGAACAGAGATCTTTTGCCTATCAACTCACTATGCACTGAGCTGAAACACTAGTAGTTTTACAAAAGACTAAAAACATCGTAAATAATATAACGAACGTGGGCAAGATGTTGCAAAGGGGTGTTCGTTTTTTGCAAAGCAAACATTTTTTGATAAATTACCTTTCTAAAGAAGCAATAGTGTAACACAACAAGCTACTTTTAACAGTAACTCTACCCAACACTGCTCATGCGAGGCTTGCTCAAATAAATCAACCTGCAGCCACTGTTCACTTTTTAGATACGGCTGTGCTCCTTGTTGCCAGCAGAACGCTGTTTATCAAGTAGCATTTTAATAGTGAGTGAGAAAGTATCTAAAGCCAGATTGTTAAAGCACTGGAGAGTGTTTTTTCTCGGGGTCAAAACACGGCGAGATTGAAGGTTTCTAAGAAGGCAGTGCATGCTTTGTAGAAACTCAGTTTTATCTGAAAAACGATCAGACAGACTAGAAGTGACCACACCATCAAACGATCAATACATCAAAGTTTGTTTACTTCATTGCAGTAAAAAAAAGGATTTGCTAAGTAAAGGACACACAATTCCAATAAGAAAAAGTCCTGTCAAAAGAAGGCTGTCTGATAGTGGTCTCATGGGATAAGTAGTGGTCTGTAAACCACTTCACTGGAGTGGGACTTGCTGAGACATATTCCGCAGTGGATTACAGAAAAAAATCTATTGATAAGTTCAAGTTTGAGACCTGTGGCAGTAAAAGAAGGATGGGTGTAAAGAGATGAACAGAAAACAGTGGAATAAGATATAGGTGGGGGTGGAGGTGTTTTGCTTACATTGGAATAGGAGAAGTAACACTTTTAGTTTTGCGTTTTTGCAGGGAACCTGATGAACAAAAAAGATAAAGGAGCTCTTCTATTACCTAACCTCTGCCCCATAAAACATTTATGGAGGCGCTTGAAGGCTGAGAAAGCCAAACATTCCCGACTTTACACAAAGCTCTTTGTAACACTGTCGGATCATGCAAAAATGACTGTAGCCACTATGGCTTAAAGTTAGAGTGTGTAAAATATCACTATGCTCTGTCAGGAGATTGCAGATTGCGGGAAACTGCGATCTCCCCTCAAAATTCAAGTGCATAACCCTACCTACATTGGCCTCTTGGGACAAACAATTCTGCCTGTCATTTATCTGTAATGAGTGTAGGGTCTGACTTCAGCCGTCAATATGCCAGTTGTTCACACCTGTTTACTCTGGAGGAGGCTGTATAACTTTTTGAAAAGGGTTAGATACAAATCGATGAGTCAGTGAAGCTCACTTTTGACCGATGACAGCGATACTCGGGTCAGTTCTTGCAGATATCCTGAACTTTTCTACCGGTAAGCTGTTTTTGCCACTCTTAGCTGCTGTTAGCCAGCACTGCTGATATTTTCTTTGAAGAGGATCTAAGATTGCTGAATTTGCACACTTAGTGAATAAACTCTCATATGACGTGAAAATGTAAACAAACTGTTCGGTCTTGAGATGCAGACAGGGATGAAAATCGAGAACCAGTTCTTAGTAGTCGAATTGTTAGCCTGCTTGACTATCCATCCTTTTAACGATTCTTGCACCTTTGCTACAATCAGCTGATTTCAATTATCAGAGGAGAAGAAGAAAATAATAGGACAGTTTACAGCGTGGGTATGGACATAACTTTTATTTTTATTGCACAAGGATAGGAGCGCGATGGTGCAAACCGCATCCAGGACAGAAGCGGCTGCATTGTGACGCTAACACAACTTCCGCTCTTTGCAAGCACCTGTACAGATAGCATGCTAATGCTAAGTTAGCCAAGAACCTGCAGCGACGCTAAAGCTGAGTGAATGCTGATCCGGTCAAGTGAGCTGTCATTTGTGAACTGCGATTAAGCCAGCTGCCGCTAAACTTCATCAGGTGACAGGCTGTTTCTACCTGTTTTTTATTTATTTATATAGCACCAAATCACAACAACAGTTTCCTCAAGGTGCTTTATATTGTAAGGCCCTACAATAATAGAAAATATGAAAGTAATACCTTTTCATGTTTCTAAAGCAGAATCCCCCGTGGGGAGACGTGGTTAGCAAGCTGCATGCGTAGACTGCAGTGCACTGAGAAAGTACCTAATCCTTGCTAAGTAACATATAAATAAAATATTAGAATTTTACTCACCATAACTGAAGAACTGACTTCTTGGACAGTCTGTACCACACAACAGGAAATAATATTTGTCAGATAATTACATTAAAAATCCTCCAAAAAAGCAACAGTACCACACACACAGTTGAAAGGTCTAGTTCAGTGACTCCAATTAGCAGCGGTGAAGGCTAGCAGACAGCCGCCGGCAACAAACTAAGTGGAAAGAGAGGCTGATAAACGAACTAATGGAGTCCATGCCAGCTCCAGTGCATGCTGTCATTAAAGCAAAAGATTGCAAATGCTAAAATTACAATATTTGTTAGGCTGATATTTTTTTAATGCACCATGTTGTATGGCAGTCTAACAAACAAAATACAAATATTCCCAGTCATCACCAGACTTAGGGACCCCACTTTATGTGCAACTCAAACAGATTGGTACACTTAATAAATCACTTAAGGAACCATAGACAAAATCTTTGTATTAACTGACCGTTTTAAATAAATGATGGTTTTAGACTATGGCTACTCTAGATGTGCTTAAATCAGTCTCAAACCTTCACTGTGCAATTCTGTCTGCCGTCAGGAAAAGGACAGCAGTTTTGTTTTCCCTAGGAGCAATTGGTTGTGTTGTCCAGTAGTTAAAATGGTCAAGAGTGAAGCAAGAATGAATCATGAGTCATGCAGAGAGTTCAAAAGTGACATTAAGTTAGACCTTTTAAATATCTGGAAAGTACCAAAGCCTGCCTGCTTGTTAACCTAATGCAATCAACACTTACATATCGTTAGCTTCATAGCATAAGTGCCTAAGTCATTTTTTGGTCAAATTGAGATTTTTGCCTAACTTTACTCCCCTACCACTGCTGCATCATCCTGTCCGTCTGAAACATAGAACGCAAAAAAATGACTTAGGCACTTATGCTATGAAGCAAACGATATATAAAAGAGGCGCAGGGAAATTATTTATATCTGCTTTAGGTTTTTCGCTTAATTGCCTCCTTATACTTTAGTATTGGCCTTAGTATTTGGATTCAAGTCTCATCTTTGGTCATAAAATCCATCCATGCATCCATTTTCTTCCACTTATCCAATTCAGGGTTGCGATGAAAAACCTATTCTTAAAATGGTTTATTAAAAATATCTATTTTTAAATTTTATTATCGACATAATAGATTTGAATTACCATCACCAGTTTGCTTAAGCGAGGCCTGTCTGTCCTTCAAATTTAATGAAAATCCTTTCATGTCTTTTTGAAGACATTCATCCTGGCTGAAAGCATAAAAAATGATTGCATGAGATAGTGAAGTACTTCATGTAATAATTACATTATGTGCTAACAAACCACATTACAATGATAACACACGGGCAGTACGATGGTGGGGTGGTTAGCTCTGTCACCTCACAGTAAGAAGGTAGCGTGTGTGGGGTTTGCATGTTCTCCCCGTGTCATCGTGCATTCTCTCTGGTTACTCAAAATTCCTCTCCCAATCCGAAGACGTGCATGGGGATTTTAAATGGCCCGTGTCTGTGATAGCCTGAGTTAGAGGGTGCGTCCTGCCTCTCACCTTGGATAGGCTCCAGCACCTCGAGCCCGGAAGTGAGTGGAAGACAGTGGATGGCTGGACAATAATAACACACCTGTATTCTTTAGGGAGCACTCAAGTTATGTTCAAGTAGTAAATACATTAGCTTTACACCTGGATCTAGTCTATTGCTTTCTTCAAATTTAAACCCAAATATGAATAAGAATTTTCCAGTTTTTCAGAAACTGGTTAGGCTTCCAGCAAAAGAGAGTTTATTTATTCCAAATCTTTCGCCACCCTGTCACAGATCAAGTTGTGAGCCTTTGAGCCACATGTGTCTGGCACTGAATCACAATCTAAAGCGGTGTCTGTTTTTTTTTTTTTAGAGTAGCTTCTGCTGGATTTGTCTAAGTCATAACCTTTGCATTCAGTGACTCAAAAAAAGATCTTAGACTGCACAGAAAAATGTGTTATATACACGCCATGTGGGGTGGAAAGAAAAATACCAAAACGACATTCAACTTAAAAGACTTGTAGAGAAAAACACATTCAGACAGGTTGGCGCTTTCAGCTCTTACTTAGCCTTGAGCTAACGTCGTTGTGGTTCTTTCTGTTGTGTCAGACATGTTTGCTGCTTGTTAACACGCTGCATCTTTGACAGGCAACGATTTGTTTAGTTGGCTGCCATTTTCTATAAAAAGTTAGCTTGCACTATCACTGATAAGAAGCAGTGTTGCTGCGATTTCTTCGCCAAGTTTGTGCCACTTTAGTCTCCTAAAATGTACTGAAGATACAGCCCTGTGCAATTGTTTTAGGAAAGAAAAGTTAACTTTATTGTCCCTGAAGGGAAATTTGTCGAAGGAAAATGCTTTTAAAATGAACACATTCAATAATTTTAATTTGTCACTTGAATTAACTCCATGCAAAGTGCAGTAAACCAGAATAAGTGGTGCCTTTCTTTTTGCATCTTCCGGAGCTTTCTGCAGCTCTTCTGTGGATTTAGAGTTTCTCGGTTACTTCTGTCTCTTCAGATAAACCCCAGACTGACTTCATCATGTTGTGTGGGACTCTTTGCCCATCTTCTTTCTGCACACAGTTCTTGCTGATGCATGTTTGGATTTGTTGTCCTGCTGAAAAATGAATTGGGATCAAGCAGATTTCCTTCCTAATGTTGGCATGCAATGGAAATAAATCCAAACATCAAGATACCCAGATCTTCAGCACTTCTGCTGAAGGTTGCAATTTAATCGTTTAAGCTGGCTGAGACGTGAGAAGCTAAGAAACAATGCACACTAGAGCTCCATCTGAAGTATTAGAATAATTTACAGTAGAATAATAATCACATTACATTATAACAGAAATCTAATAGAAATATAATAGCTCATATAATAGCTCCTGTAATAGCTTCATATTTATAATGCAAATAAAGAACTTTTTACAGAAAACCTACAGTACTCTGCAAAATCTTCAAGCCACCCATCATTTCTTTATGCTTTGCTTCCCAGGAGCAAGACTTTCTTGTATTTTTAAACTGCTTATGAGCAATAGTTCTCCGGGCTTTCTGACATTCTTTCATAAAAGAAGGAGATGAACAGTATCTGAAAGCCATGTAATAAAAAAGTATCAAAACAGCAAAGACCTTGCACAGGACCTTAAATGTACATTTGTGCCTTCAGCTGATCCGTCTACTGAAGCCTCACCAGAAATTATAAATGCAAGTGTGGCTGTCAAAAAGAAGCGATTCTTAAGCAAGGGAAACAGAAAGACAAGCCTGAGGTATGCCAAATTAAACAAGATTTGGACTGAAGATCAGTGGCAACAGTGTGCATCATCAGTATGCATGAGTGGGGTCAGGAGAGAGGTACAACAATGAGTAGCTACAACCATCTGTAAAAAAAAGGGGGGCGGCTCTGTAATTGTTTGGTCATGCACTTCAGTCAGTGGTGTTGTCAAAGATCTTGTCAAAATTGATGAAATTATGAATGCACAAAAAGTCCTGTCAGATTTTGATCAGCAACAGAATACCATCTGGAAAGCGTCTGATAGACAAAAGCTTCATTTTTCAGCATGGTAATGATTCCAGACCCACTGCCAGTGCAGTAAAAGCATACACAGAAAACAGTCAGTGGAGCCATACCAGTTGTGCACTGGCCTCCACAGAGCTTGGACCCCAACATTACCGAAGCAGTGTGTGATCACATTGACAGAGAATGGACTAAAAGGAAGCCAACATCCAAAGCAGAGCCTTGAGTGTCCTTCAAGAAGCCTGAAGAACTGTTCCTGAAGACTACTTAAAGTAACTACAAGAAAGCTTGACTAAGAAAGTTCAGGCTGTGTCAAAGAATAAAAGTGGTCAAACCAAATATTGATTTTCTATCTTGTATACTGCACTTATTTCCCGTCTCCTAGCAAAATATAAAGGAATAAGGAGCATCTCAAGACTTTTGCACATACTGTATAATCTCCAGCAAACAAAACTCACAAGTGATGAATACAAGCAGTGAAAAGAGTATCAGCCTCTCTTGTCAGTTACTTTTAAATTCTCTATACTGTCTTCGCTGCTCCAACACTCGGGTCCAGAGGTCTTCTCATTTGCCTTCAGTTTTGCAATGAAAAGCCTTTTTAATTTTTTCTATTTCATTTTCAAGTTGTTACAACTGCATTTTCTTTATACTCTTCTTGATTGCATAAATTAAGATAAACCATTATAAAAACTTGACCTGGACCATCTACAGCAAAAAACTGCCTCATTTAGCCTTGTGCACAGTGAAAATGACCTGAGCGCCTGTTTGAGCAATAGAAAAAAAACTTTTGTGTGCCTCATTTCGTATTTACACAAAAACCATCATTTCTGTGGAGTAGAGTGAGAGCTGTTTTAAGGAGTCAAGGACGTCGAGGAGAGGAAAAGTTGTGCTGCTAAGTGGATTACAAGCGTCAGTTAAAGAAAATAAGCCAGTCCAATCTGGAGTGTGAGGATCCTCTCACCTTCAAGATCAATTTTAAACAGGTGCTCAGCAGTGATGTAAATACAGCGAGGCAGATGGAAGGAGGGAGGCGAAGAGCGGGTACCGTTCTGTGTTCCCATGAGGCTGTCAGGTGTAACAAGGTAATAATCAGCTAATGGTTGGATGGGTACAACTGGAACACACAAAAAAAGCCTCTGAAATAAGTGATTTTCTTGCAACAACTGGTAAAACTGATGCTATGCGTATGTATTTGTTGTTTTATACCCAGCCCATTATTTGTATAACAGGCAGGCCCACAGCTGTAGACGTGCTAATGCTGCATTTACATTGCAATATTTGAAAACCCCTTCTGGCCTCGAATAAGTTGAACAGAGCAGCACATTCTGCTCTGCTGAGTCTGCTCAGCTGTGCACTTTTTGGGGGTAGTTTGCTGGGTATTTATTCATTTCAACAATTGGGTATCTGCAGCAGCTTTCCAACGTTTTGCAAACTCGCAGGGTAATCTTACTTACAATTGCAAATTCACAGTCATAAGAAGTTTTGTTGGGGTTGTAAAATGCAGAATAGAGACCGGTGCAGCATTTGGTCGGGATCTGGGCGGCTTAATACATTTTGAAATGATTTACCGCAGCATCTTCAACTGCTGCAGTCGACATCAGCGGCGCCCCAGTCTCCTATCGACTCTCATCATTGTGGGAATGAGTGAAATTCATTTTGCCATCAACTGTCCACATGTGGTTGAAGTTTACAAGAGCTGTTTCCATAGAGGCAGAAACAGTGGGGGAGAGGCAGAAGAAGAATGTCCCGTGGAGTGACAGAATGAAAGAGGAAAATAAAAATGAGGCCAAACACAGCACACTCCACAAAGCTTTTTTTCAAACAGAGGTTTTTGCACGTTACAACAGCACCTTCTCTCTAATTGCTCTTTTCTCTTCATAGCGGTGTAATCAAGATGCATGCAATTCATCAAATTCCTAAGTGCCTCAAAGTGCCGAAACAAGAAGTTGATTAAATTATTAGGTATAAGCGTTTTGATAGCTAGTTAATCATTTAATGCAATAATGATGCAAAAATTGCAAGAATTTGTTTCAGTTTCTCAAATGTGACAATTTGAATGAACAGAGTTTGATGTAAAAAGTAGTTTTTAAAAGTTTGCTGGATGAACCAAGAAGAATATTATTGCTATATTATTATTTTTTGACATTTCAAAGACTGAACTTTTGAAAAGATCACAGCTGTGCTTCCACATGAAAAAGAAGAAACCGATATTTAGGATACCGAATGTCATTTTGGTTCACAAAATTACATAAAATGTGTAGGAAATGTGTAAGAGAAAATAATATATTAGCAACACGGAATCATATGCTGTTGCATTACTGTTTCTACACCGAGTAGTTAGTTGTAGCTTCCAATCAAGCATTTATGTCCTCAATTTGTGCCAAGGACTGAAAAATAATGGAGTACTGTCTAAAACTTTGAATTACGTTGAATTTATTGTGCAAAACGGCAAACATGTGATGGGGAAGTGCACACTGCACCCTGGGCCAATGTTTCCACTTCTGGAGACACAGCATTAAATCCTTCAACGAATGTGAAAAGGGAAGATGGTAAGTCATAGCTAGTAGGAAAATACCCCCGGGCCCAGAGTGATGGTCAAGCAGAGTGTATGCTGACTTCAGAGAGTCGGTTTCCTGCTGATTAACGGATATGATTTTTACTCTTTTTAACTGATCTACACTTCAGCATTACTCTTGAATTTTGATTAGCCTTGCATGAATTCACAGAGTACAATCGGTGAATGAATAACTGAACATGGAGTTCTCCCTTGCACTGAATTGAAGCTGCAGTAGCACTGGTGAGTCTTCGCACTCTCTTTTATACTTGCCAGCATAATATTTTGTGTACATGTTTATCCGGGAAGTTTGCTGAAATTACAGAAAACGTAAAGATGCGCTTTGTGTTCTTGTGGCTTTGTATGTGCAGCCACGTGAGAAAATAGGCCATTGATCATCTTGCACCATTGATTATGTTGCACTAGCTCCCAGCAACACTAGTCACACACTCAAAGAAAAGAATGGCTTCCATGCGAGTGGATCCCCACAGAAGGATGACTTGAATCACTCACTCAGTGTGCACCCATGCACGTTTGCTTCCAACTGAGTGAGAACTAAAAGGACCTGAGAACTGAATGGATTCTTTCTAGAAGCAACTGTGTTCAGCTTATTCATCCAAAAGATTAGTTCACCTGTGACACAACACTAATGTGCACAAATTCAGTGCACTGTTAGGATCACAGAGAAGGTCAACTATGTCTAGAAAAAAAATAAAATAAGAGAGTGTTTCTGTTTTTAAGAAAAAAGAATAATAAATGCTGCAAGAGGGAGAGTAATTTTGAAAAAGGTGGGTTTAAACAGTCTTTACTAACCTCATGCAAACCAAAAGGAAACAGTTGTTATCAGGTTATTGATATGTCACTACAAGATTGTTGACGTTCAAGTTGTCATCCTTACATTTTCCCGTGTATTAGCACGTCAGAGTACTTTGTCAGAAACTGAAGAGGAACCTTAACCCTTTGTTACCAGAGCAGCCAAGTGCAGTCACACTGATTTAAAAAGGAAGTCACTCAATAATTTTACAACATTCTGATGCTGCACGCAGTGCAAGTAGTCCTTAACACATCAGCAGGACCCAGAAAATACGGGTACCTCAGTGAGTAAGTGGATGCTTGCAGCATTTCACCTGCAGGTTTTAATCCGATTGATCCAGCAGTGACCGATAGCAGGATAACATAAGAAATATATATCATACTTTATATGTGGAGAAGGTTTAGGGTAAGTGCACAATCTGCTTTCCTGTTAGGCTGTATCTTGCAGTTGAAGGCTTTCAATGTTGAAATTAGACATTTTATTAGTATTAGCAGTAACTTACAAAGAGCAAACAGACAGTAGTGTAGCTGTTAATTGTAAAAATCTGTGCAGGATTTTATCGCTGTATCACCATCCTGGGATCCCCCTGTGCTTAGATACACAACCTGAGAGAGACTGAAATAATTACTAAATGGTAATATATTAAAATGACTATAAACACATTATTACTTAAAATGAGGCTTGAGTTAAAGCCAAACTGCAGCCAAACTATTATGCTTTGTCCTTATTTTCTGTGCAAACAGTGTATGTGGTATCCCCACGGCACTGTTCTTGCATCGTCATAATAATCAGTGGCGGTCCTAGCCTGTTTGGCGGCCCGGGCGAACACTCCCTCTGGTGCCCCCCCCCACCACACACACATAAAACATATTAAGGATTATACATTAACATAAAACTGTTGTCGGAACCATACTGAATTTCCCAGAGAAACACACACACACACATATGAAGAGAGAGAGAGTATGCATTGTATGCAAACGACTACCAAACAGCCATCATAATACGTCATACAATGAGAACAGGACAAATCAACAACTGACACTGACTAATTAATATTAAAATCTGTAACATAATGTTTGGAGTTTAGTCTGTTACTGTTACTATTTTTACCATTTCTTTTTGGAGCAACTGTAATCCACATTATTTCCTTGGGGATTAATAAAGTATTCTGATTCTGATTGTTTCAGGATGTCCTGCCATTATCCAATGACACATCTGCTTACCTGCATCTTTTGCTTGTTTCTCCTCCTCTTCTTTTCTAGTTATGGCCCATTATGGGCTTTGAACTTTTCTTGTCCATCTTACATTGGTTTTAATTTTGCACTCCAGTATGAACACAAATCCCCCAACTCGAGGATCGCCACAACATAACCTAATAGACCTACACCTTAGTTCACAGATTCACTTTGTCTAAGGTTTATTTCTGGGATTTCACACAACCCAGGGTTCAAATCATGAATACATAATGGGCTTGGATTTACATCATTATGAATGAAATGTGCTCTATCTGGAAGCAGCAGGTCTCCCTCCCCTTTCGACAGCTTGTGTGTGAGACTTTAAATCATCAAACTGTAAATTATAAATTTTCAACTGTTATTGATCCCTTTACCCCGAGTCCTAAAGTGTATATTTACTTTCTTACTCTTCTTATATATAAATTGTTTGTTTACTGCTGTAACTGGAGCCTCGTCGTCTCGTCTCTCTATATACTGGACTGTATGTAGCGGAGATGACAATAAAGTTTACTTTGACTTCAGCAGCGAGCAGGCGCACCGAGGGCTCTCGCGCTCACTTTTCGAGTATAGAATTTCGAAAAAAAAAAAACATCGGTGCAAATTATAAGTCTGTATCATAATGTCTGCTGTTTTTGTGTTTGTTGGTCTTTTGGATTAAATAGCAAGTATTTTCTTTATTAGATTATTCAATATAACAAATATATTGTCAAGTTAGCTTTGCTGTTAGCCAAATTTGGGTTACTTGTGTTGGTTTACTTGCTAACTTCTTGGCTAATGCTAACTGAATACCCAGACAATATTATGATGTTGAAATAACAGCAAAACAGGGATATCAGATCGTGGATGTGCAACTAATCCCTGTGATCTAAATGCTCAGGCGTCATACTGCTGCACACGCTAGGTTTTAAACAGTTTTTCTTCTCTTGGCTCTTTATGATGTCAGTGAGGGCAGTTATTCCTAATATTGGGTTCTGTTTATCATAGGCAGCTGATAAGGAGAAAGTTGGGGTTGGAAAGAAACATATAAAAAGAAAAGAAAAAAGGCTAAAAACCTGGGGTCTGTGCCAAGGCTGGGTGTAGGATAAATAATGATTGTTTTGAATTCTGAATCACGCAAACCTACTTCAGTGAAATCCAAGAATAAAAACATGTAGTTATAGATGGGTATAGGTCCCTTTAGGGATTATAAGGAGCTCTTTTAGATAATAAACTTTTGCATTAATACGTAATGTGATGTGTAATGATTCACATTAATTAGTACAGTGTGTGGCGAGCAGTGTTGGTCAAGTTACTTGAAAAAAAGTAATCAGTAACTAATTACTGATTACTTCCCCAAAAAAGTAATCCTGTTACTTTACTGATTACTTATTTTCAAAAGTAATTAATTACTTAGTTACTTAGTTACTTTGTAAAAACACGATTTACAACCTGAAGAGGTGATAAAGCGATAGATCTTTCAGCCCAATTCTACTTTTTCTGCATAATCCATCATACAAAATGTAATCAAATGGAAACGTCTCTTTTTTTAACTTGTTTTATCAGTTTTAATCTTTTAACTTTATGCATCAAGCAAAAATTTAATTATATGCAACATTCTCTGACTTGAATAAATTAGTTTAACATTTAAACCTATTTTCTACACATTCCAGCACATAAAATAAATATTTTTTGTGTTTACACTCACTCTTTCAAATAGATGCAAGTAAAACACAGCAGAAAATAAATAAAGTCAAAGACTCAGCGGTCCTGTTGCTCTATTTTCACCTGTAAAGCAGGACTGCGGTAGGCGGAGGTTTACCCTGGTGCAGGTGTGCCGCGGCGGTCAGTTGAAGAATCCGCGAGTTTCTCTGTGAATTTCCCATTACGTCATAGCGCACTCGGTGCTTGCTTGGAAGTTTAGGGGTTTTTTTCCCTGTAAAAAGAAGTTTTCTTCCCACGCACGATGGATGCTAATGTTTTTGTCACTTTTTATGGAATCAAACTCAAAGTAAGGTCAGTACTTCCACGCTTTAAACGCTGCATGCTCATACTCTCTCCCACAATCGATATGTGATCCATTGTTGATCTGCACACAGCTGTTGTCACTAACGGCGCACTCGCTTACATCACTGTCGTGAGACATTCTCGCAAAAAATCACGGTTTTAGTAACGCAGTAACGCAGCGTTACTACGGGAAAGTAACGGTAATCTAATTATCGTTTTTGCAATAGTAATCCCTTACTTTACTCGTTACTTGAAAAAAGTAATCAGATTACAGTAACGCGTTACAAGTAACGCGTTACTGCCCATCTCTGGTGGCGAGGAATGACTTTTTCACCCTTCAAAGAAAGACATAGCAGTAAAAAGACATTCACAACAGCAACGGTAATTTGGGATATTAATGAAAAATATTTACCAGAAACATCAATACTAAAAATAGTCATTCGGTCTTAATCATTAGGAGACGACAGACTGAACATTCAACATCACGACTTCAATATTTAGATTCAGCGTGTACTCAATTCATCATGTTAAATCGATCCCATGTTGCAAGTGAATCGACAGCAAAGAGTTAGCAACCTGAGAAGAAAATCTGTCTCAGCAGCAGCAGCAGCACTGGAGCTGCGAAACAACTCGTTCATGAACTATGAACACTCTCAGGCTCTGGGTTGTGTTTGCTATTGTGGCCCCCGATCCCATTGTCCCACCATTGTTAATGATAATGTCAGCGGTGATGGGTTTGCGAGGTGTGTGTGTGTGCGTCTGTTTGCACAGCGTTCCAGCCTCTGTGTGCGCCGTGTGTGTATCACAGCCGCGTGCCTGAGACCAGAGGTGACCCATTGGTGTCCCTGCTGGTCCGGAGCAGGGATAACACCCTCTGGAGGCGATGCTCATTAATCATCCCATTCAAACGCACAGAACGCAATCCATCCTCCCATCCACTCCTCCTCCTGCTCCTCCTTCCCTCGCCTCCTCTTCCTCCGCCGCTCTGCAGCACCGACGCTCCGTAATGGGGTCACTGCTCCCATTTAACAGAGACAGACAGAGGAGAGAGAAAAGGAAAAGGGGAAGGGATAGAGTTGGGGGGGGGGAGCAAAAATGAACTGAGATTAAATAAGAAGTAAGGAAGGGGGGAGGCAGAAATAATAAAAAGAGGGGGAGGGCAATGAGGGGAGACAAGAAAGAAATAATTACGGAGGGAGGTGTTTGAAAGTAGGGGTGATTAGGAGGAGAGGGAGGGGTAATAGAGTTAGGGAGAATATGTAAAGATGCAAGAAAAGAGGGGTAAAAAAAAATGGTCTGAAAAACAGTAAAAGTCTTTCCCTCTGATTGATGTTGTGCAAAAAAGAAGCAAAAACATTGTGTTCTTTGGAAATGTGGAGAAGAATCTTTGGAATTTCTCACTGTGGGGACCCAGCACTAATTATGTGACTCCGTGTGTGTGTGATTCATTCCAGTGCTGGAGGACAAGCATGTGTACATAACCAGCACACGGAGAAGCACAAAAGCTGGCAGAGGCACATAGGCAGACACACACAAACACACGCGCGCAGACAAACACGCTAGCTAGCGAGCGATGCCAGGGGACCTCGGTAGAACTAGGTTCCTCCTCCTGCTGCATTATTCTCTTTGGAATGTTGTTTTTATTTCCTGGTTCCACACTGCGGTGCATCGCCCCCGGTTATCCAGCATCACACGCGCGCGTGCGCGAGTCGGAACGCTTCACTCATCCTCATCGCACCACCACTTTCGAGAAAACAGTCTGACAGATGCCCTAAACAAAAAGAGAATCTGAAGGCCGCAAAAAAAAAATAAAAAATAGATCTGAGCCTGACAAAGTGTCGCTTTCTCTCCCTTGTGCATGGCCTGAAAATAGCAAGTTCATTCTGTTTCCTGGTGGATGGCGGCCTCCTGTAGATGTCCCCCTATTCTTAAAGCAAAAGTTTGACAATTTGGGAAATTATTCCGTTTATTCCCTTTCTGGCAGAGAGCGCGAGTTGGAAAGATCAATAGCACTCCTCCCTCAGTGCAGAAAATATGGAGCCACAAGTTGGCTTAGACTGGCACCGAGACTGGGAAACAGCAGGAAATAGCTAGCCCCGCTCTGCCCACCAAAATCTGCCTAGCAGCAACTCTAAAGCTCTGTAATTAACTGGTAATATTTCCTTTGTTTAATCATTTGTCTAATCCAGAGGCGGTGGGGTGATTGGAGTGGGGAGAGATGTGAAGCAGAGATACCACATGAGCTGAAAGGGACAGGTGTGTACATGCCGATGTTCCATTAATAACTGGATGTTATTGTGGTTCGGCCTGCTGATTCGGCCTGCTTATCAACACTGTGAGCAGTTGGAGCGGCTGTGACACACAGCTCATGGAGGCAATTAAGGTACTTTGAGAGCTTAGCGTAGGGCTCAGTTGCCGCAGTTTGCATCAGAAACAGCACTACTCTTCACAGAGGTGCAGCTCAAATCTGAAACAGTATTTAGCTTCATTAAGGCTTACACTTGTTATCTCTGATGTGAAATGAACTAAACATAAGGTTAACAAAATGCTCACAGTGTAACTCGTGCAATCCTGTTTACATCCCCGTGGGCCAGGCTAGCGGTTTCCCTCTGCTTCCTGCTTTTGTGCTAGGCAAAGCTAACATAATATGCAATGAGAGTGGTATCCATCTTCTTGTCGAACTCTGTGCCAGAAAGTGAATAAGCATATTTCCCAAAAGGTTTATTCTTTTGCAGAAAAGATCATGGCTGTCTCTTGTAGTCGCAGTGATTTCTCCCAACTGAGTGCAGAGCGGTCTGGGCATTTGGTGTCGACAGAGAGAGCTCTGTCTGCCAGAGACGAAGAAGCTAATTTATATAAGAATGGGATGGAGATTAAGACCTCTGAGAGTATTATGGATTTGGGGAATTAAGCATAATGGATTTCATGTAGGGCTTTCTTTTACGAGTCCGCTGTTGGAGAGAGGTACGCAGTCTTGAGAGCAGATCTGATTCATTCCACGGCTGAAGAACTGGCACATGCACGTACCAGAGGGCTCTCACTCAGCAAAACACATGCACACAACACACGCACACATTTGTTATGCTTGTATTTATTTAAACAGCAGCTCCCCGGGATGAGCTATGGTTCCAAAACTGTCTGAACTAAAATGCCTTTTGTCATCCCCAAGTGTATATTTATGAAGATTTTACACTTCTATTTCACACTGCTCTGGTTTTTGAAACATGGAACCCAGAAAATCATCAAAACCGCAAACAAATACAATGCACGACACAGCAAGTGTTGTGTGAGACAAAGTGGAACCGTCAGAAATAAAATCAGGGGGCTTTTTTTTGTAAAGAGCCTTAAAAATTGTCTGCCTCGGTTACATTTTGAAGACTAACTGTTCAAAGTATGAAGGATGTGCACATGCTGTAATGCTATCCAGCACAAGAGCAACACCAACACTTGAATTGCAAAAGGAATTAACTGCAAGTTTGAGTCATGCACAGGTTTAACATTTAAGCGTAACTCTTAAACATTAAATGCTTGCATTAATTATTACTTTAAGTGTTAAAATTTCAATGACAGTATATATAATGCATAAGAATGACCGTGTTCATCTCACACACATACGCATACAAATAAAGGAGAAAATTTGTTATGAATATTTTCTTTTTTTTCCTCGTCTTTTTTCCCGACAATCTTTTTAACCTTGCATCTTTTAGTCAAATTCTGTTTACTACATCAAATCAAGGCTAACTCATGAGTTTTTAATGATCTATTAAAATTCTCTATCACTTTCTTGCTTTGATCATTTCATAGTGAGTTTAATCAACAAGGTATTATCACCTGCAGAGCCGGGTGATAATTCTGTAAGTTCTTCACAACCACCAGCTCCTTTCACATTACTCGGGAGTCATTTGATCCATTGTTAATATAAAAATATTGACTTGCGTGGCTTCAAAGATTTGTTTTTCTCCGTGATGGTTTGCTAACTAATGCTTGGTGAGAGCATCATAACTCTCACAGATGTCAATATTGGCCACTGATTCACTTGTTACTACATTATGATGGATAGGCGGATGAAACAGCAGCAGTCTAAACAATGTCCTTATTGCATCATCAGTCTACCTGGTGTGTGTGTGTCTGTCTGTGTTTGCATATCAAAGATTGAGACAAAAGCAGTGTTTGATATTAAAGTATTGCATTTGGGACATCACAACATCCCTCTCTAACTGTATTTCCTGTCAGTCTCTCTGTTGTAATCCCATTTAAAAAGAACTGGACTTGAGCTTAAATGAATTAAGGTAAGTTTGGTTTCCAGTGAAATTTAAGGCACCAAAAATGTTATAACCTTTACTAAAAGTAATATTATGGCATTTTCCACCATTCATCGGCATAAATAGCAACACTATTGATTTCTTTATGCATTTATGTGCACAGTAATAGTAATTGTTTATTCTCGAGAGCTTAAGTTGTTTTCTCACCCACACTGCAGTCCTGAACTTTTGCAGACATGTACTGGCAGAGCTGAACGTAAGAACTAAATGTCCAAACCGAGTGTCAGAATGGTGAAGAAAGGTGATTTATGTGACTTTGAATGCGGCATGGTTCTTAGTACCAGATGAGATGGTCTGAATATTTCAAAAAACGCTAATCTACTGGGATTTTCCCACACGGCCATCTCTTGGGTTTACACAGAATGGTCCAAAAAAGAGAAAATATCAAGGGAGCGGCAGTTCGCTTGGTAAAAATACAGTGCTGATGCCAGAGGTCAGAAGAGAATTGCCATAGAGCTTCAAGCTGATAGGAAAGCAACAGTGACTCAAATAACCCACTCCTTACAACAAAGTATACAGAAGATCAGGAAACTAAAGCTACAATTCACAGCAACACTTGAGAATAGAAGATTAGAAAAATATCGCACGCCTGTTGAGTCTTGATTTCTTGCAACATTTAGTAGGGTCAGAATGTGCCATAAAAACATGAAAGCTTGGATCCATCCAGCCGTTTAGGATGGTTGTAATGGTGTAATATGGTTCTTAGCACCAGAGTGACTTAGTATCAACTGAACATCATTTACTTTTTTAGTATATTGTGGCATGTCACGAATGCAGATAAACTGGTTTCTTGAACATGACAAGTACCCAAATAGTCCCCAGATCTCAATGCAGGAACACATCTGAAAAGGGAGATTTGTATCATGGATGTGTAGCCAACAAATCCACAGCAACTACATGATGCTGACATGTGAAAATAGACCAAAATCTCTGAGGAATGATTCCAGCAAGCTGTTAAATCTATGTAAGAAGAGGGTGTGCCCCAATACTAGCAAGATGCACCTAATGAATTGGTCAGTGAGCGCAGCATGTGACCATGGAAGCCACACCTACATGCTGTTCAAAACTTCTGTTTGCGAAGGGCAGCCAGTGAGAGAAAACCAAACTGAAATTAAAGATGGCCTTAAAAGGAGTAGAGCTAAACCAGCTTGTTTCAAACAGAGCCGATGTGCACCAATAGCTCAGTATAAGATAAATAAGGATTTTCTGAACAGCGAATCAAACAAATCTATTTTAGTAGAGTCCAGTATTGAAATTATAGAGGTACAATTAAAGGGTAGATCCCCTTTAACAGTCTATAACTTCATTTTCTAGAATGAAGTTGGATAATGTCCAATTAAGCCCATGTGGGAATAGCACAGCTAGCTATCTTGAGAGCAGGCAGGTGAGTGGGTATCATGTGTCCTGCCTGCTAAAAGCTCTGCCCAAGTAAAGTCATTGTTGAAACCATCAGAGAGTGCAGGCTTGACTCAAAACTCTCCGGTGTGCTACATGTGATAAACGGAGACTCCGGACAATATCCCCAGTCTGATTCTCCCAACACTGTTGGGGGTTCATGTGTGAAAACAGCTTTGAAGGCATCATTCCCCGAGGATTTTTCTGTAACCGATCGGGAGATCAAAGTGTGCGAACTTTATGTTGTGGCTGGTTGGATTTAGTTGTTTGATGCCATAACTGCAGTGATGAAAAAGTAAAGCCACGGTCCAGAACTCCCCTCTGTGCACAGGACCCATAAATCACTGTTACGGCCCTGCACACAGACACATAAACACAATCGCACTCCCAGTTTCAGAGCCTCACTTGGAGGGAGAGAAGACATTCTGGGTTATCTCTATGAACGGGTGCCTTCCCCTGGCTCCCACTCCACTCGCCTTCCCCGCCAGATAAACATGTTGTTCCAAACACTGGTTCAACACACGGCGACGAGCAGAGATTAAGACCGACTTAAGTTTATCATAAATGAAGTGCAAAGTCGACAGTTGTGTGGCCCACTGCCTCTCAAAACTAAAAACCACCAGCTGGGGTATTTAGGAAGCGTTGGGAGCTGTGCAGTAGCAGCCACCAGGCATTCCAGTGTTGAGGTAGGCTCTAATCCTCTGCTCCTGGCTCGCTTCTGACTACGAAGGAAACAGCAGGGAGACACGTTCACAAATCAGAATTTATGGTGGCGTCAACACTGTTTCAGAGAGAGACAGTGATCCTCAGGCTTTGTAGTTTTTCTCCAAGTCTCAATCCAGCGAATAATTGGTATGTAGTCAATTTTTAAAAATGGAAAATTGGATTTAAAAAATCAATAATGCCAATCTCCAAGTGAAAATCAGACTTCAAAAATGCCATTTCGAGCATAATTATGTTTCTGTTCGCTTTCTATTAGTGGCAGCGTTCTCAGGGAGTTGCTAGGAACCCGAGGCAAGCGGTGTCTTCTTCCAGCAGGAAACTCAAAACCTTGTGGTTGCATGGGGACTTAAAATCCGGGTGCAAATCTGTTCAATGATACCAACTTCCCTTAAAATAGCTTTTCTGTGAAGATCACCCATATTTTCCTTCTTCTGTCTGTTCTTCATCTCTCGCACACAAAAACCTTAAAACTGACAAGACGCAGACCCTGCACGCACACACAAACTCTTCAAGACAAGGCCCTGTAAAGCCTGCGTGATGTTTTCAACGTCAACCGGGCCGGTCCCTGCCATCTTAGTGTCTCCATACCAGCTTAGCGCAACAGCAGAATGACACAGTAACAGACACATATCAGCTTACTATAATAACACCTAGCCACCACGCCGAGTAATCCGCCATTTTCCTTCACAGGCCTGTAAATAAGTATTGTCATTTTACACTAGAAGACTCAAAAATCTTCATCTTTTAACTGTTTGGCAGACTTGTAATTGAGCTCCAGGTCTTTGCAGAGATCACGTGGGTGGCGTCGCGTGCCAAGGAGCAGACACAAAGCAGAGGCAGCCAGAAATGTGTGCCCCCGTAATGGACAGATACATTATCTGAGTCTGTTTCGCACATCTACTCTAAGTTCCTCTTTCTTCTCACTGCCCTGCTGCCTACAGTAACTCTCCTCTTGCAAGCAAATGACAAGTCCTCCAGCAGCCTTAAGCCTGGAAACACCCGCTTGCTGATCTTTCTCGCCTTCTTTTCATCTTCCCCCATCTGCCCTTAAATCTCTCTGTCTTCTTTAGTCCATCTTTCCCTCCCTACCTTCTCATCATCCCCTTTCTTCCAGCATCCTCCTTACTCTCCCTTCACTGTCCCCCCCTTCTCTCTCTCTCTCTCCCCCTTGCACCCTCTCTCTATGTCTCTCGCTCTCTTTGTAGGTATTTCCCTTGCTGATGTTGTCCATTGAGAGCCGGTGATTGTCTGTGGGTGAGAGCAGAGGAGAAGAGCGGAGCCGATTACTGCAATGCAGAGCAACCAAACAACATCACAGCGCTGCAGCAGACGCTGTGTTTGTATATGTGCTTGTATGTACAGTTTATGTACATATATAAATGGACTTTGTTTACTCGTGCTTACTTGTATTTGTATGTAGAAAGTGTGCACACATTTGCACCGCTGATATATTGATGTAAATGTTTATGAGTGTGTGTGTGGCGTGTGTGTGTTTGCGAGCGATGACCAGCTCAACCACAACTATTTGTCATGGCCAAACACCAAAGCTTGTGCAGTTATGCACCATGACTTTTAAATAGATCTCTTTTCAAACCATGCCTAACTGTGCATTTTTAATACTCCGCATGTTTATGCAGAGAAGAATATGTTTTCATGCTTTCGCACATACACACACTCTCACTCAGAAGGATCCGCCTATCGCAGCTCAGGCTAAATCTATTATGCAAAATGACAGTGTTTTAATCAGGCTAATTGTCCAGCTCCGCGCCACGTCTCTGCCATCTCTACTTAACCGATGCCACAGTCGCACTGGTTTTTTTGTTGTTGTATTTTTTAAGGAATAAATGACACGGTGGTGGTGGAAGAGCGAGAGGCAATCTAAGCCACAGAGGCCCACAGGCGTTTGAAGTCTAAAGACTCTTTCATCCTCGACTCTGGGAAATGAATGATTTTTTTCACACAGTGACAGGACAGCTCTGACAGGACCCAAACACATGAACCATGGCAAAGCTGTCAGATAGTCAAACACACATACACAGACACATACACGAGCATACAGGGAAACGCAAGAGCCAAACACACACACGTCGACACGCTCACACCCACACAAACACACACTCTCTGAAACGGGTCCAGAGCAGAGAGGGCTGCAAAAATTAGACATGCTCATGGTCGAGGAAGTGAGAAGGAAGCATTAAAAGTGAGGGAAAGCGAGCGAACAGGACGGAGAGAATGATGCTATAATTAGTCGTTTGTTGCTCTAACTGGCATTTAGTTTTAACTGGGCTTCTTTGTCTGTAGACACAATGGGGCTGATGTGGCATGAGTGAACTACACAGCTTAGAGGATTAAGGCTGGACTGAGGCTGTGCCGCTGCACTCACCCTCCCCGTCATGCACATGCCAACAGACGAGCCGCACAAACCCCCGGCTTCACACACTTTCTTAAACACACACACACACCTACAAACAAAGGCACACCCCTCTGAATGCACAAAGTCGCGACTGTGCGCACACGCACACACAAACGCACCCACAGGGGGATTATCTGTGCAACAGAGTTCTGAACACTGAGAGTGAGGAGGCGTCTGAAGAACTGCACTCATCACCGAAGGATGGAAAGAGCACAGCAGAAAGAAACAAAACACACACACACACACACACACACACTTGAATGTGAGCTACCTGTGTGTTGAGCAGCATATTGAACAGCACCTCTCCGTGTCCGTCCTGCGAGGCTGAGCTGACAGCCAGAGCAATGAGAAGGAAGGGGAAATAGAGGAGAGAAGAAAGAACAAAAGGAAAAGGTGAGGAGGAGAGCAGAGGAATAAAGAGCAGAGGAAAAGGGGAGAAAGGAGCAAATCAGATGGAAAGATGAAAGCAGAAGAGAGAGGGAAGATCATTATGAAAGAAACACTAGCAATTCACGACCTTGGCCACAGGGCCCCCAGTTATGTCCTTATTTCACCCAGTGGACTTGTATTTATTTTATACCGTTAATGTGGTAGATTTCACACTATTAGCTTCTATCTCCACCCGTTAGTGTGTGAGGAACCCTGCAGGCAGCCAGCTTTGCTCAACTCTCATCTGATCTCCGCAACACGCTGCATGGACAAGCTTAGAGGCTTAGCATACCTCAAGCCGTCTCTTTCATACACTATTAAAGCAACAGGGAGAGTGAGTGTGCATTTATGGGGGTCAGGGCAAGTGTATGTATGTGTGAAGCGGTTACACAGTAGCTTTTTTTATGTAGCACCCTTTATTGTATTTCGTGGGTCGGCGGTAAGAAGGCTGAACCAGATGCAGAACCATCCTATACATTAATATAACATGATCCCTTACAGGAGAGCTTCAACACGCGAAAACTAAGAATAAATATATTCACAACTGCCTCTACTATTGGTAAGAGATGAAAGCATAAAAAGGTACCTCTGTAAAAGATAATAATCGATAGTTGATAGAAGTGTCTGTCTCTTTTGTTTTTTTTAGACAAAAAATGCCTTTTTTACATCCTGTTTTTAATTTTTTTTTTTGTCCATTGATCTTTTTTTGCCATTCAATTTTCCTCTGAGAAATACTTAAAAATCAATACAATAACCTCTGTGCCTGTGTCCGATGAAAATGAAAATGTGCAGCAGAGGTCCTCCTGGCCCCATTAAGTCTGGCTGATTAAGAAATCCAAGATGCATCCATTGCCTTAATGTCCTTCTGTAATTTCCTTTGTTTTGTCTTTCAGTCAAACAAACCAAAGAAAAAAAATCTGTATCTTTTTTTTTTCCCATAAAACCAGAATCGTTTTATAATTTCACACAGCAAACAACTATTCCTGGATATGTCCATCATCGTAGCCCTGTAAAAAAAAAATCAACCGGTTAAACAAATTAAGTTAACTGGATGAGATGATGAAAATGAACAGAACTGCATACAAACAACTCCAATATTGACTGGGCATATTATTATTTTTGGCTCATCCAGGGGAATGCAATTACTCGGCGGGTTTTTGATTAGTCTCAGTCGTCCATCAGCGTCCCATCCATTGGTAGTCAAACCTCTTTGTTTAGATAAATAGATCTGTATTCATAGAAAAATAAGCATTGACCACACTGCTGGCTGTTCATTGCTAAGGCACTTGGCTGTTTTCAGTTACTTCTCTTCTTCTTGCTTTTCTCTGTCTGGTCTCCATCCTAACGTGTCCACCCAGCTCGCTCTAAACTTCGAGGCTGTCACAGTTCACGACTCTGTGTTTGATGATGCTTTGAAGAGCTGGTGTGTTTCACCTCCACGCAGGTCTTTTGAGAGCAATATTATGAGCATCAACGCCCACTACCACCACCACCATGCCGTCTCCCGCTAATTGTGGCGCCGAGTAGAAAAGCCGAGCCTCAGTACTTTAAAAAGAAAAAGAAAAGGATACTGTAGTAGCTGCAGCTGAAGTTTTGCCTCCAGGCAGAGATCTGTGATCAGCTACTCCTTGCCAAAAAACCAACCTATATGCCAGTAGTGGGGAAAATACAAAAAGTGACCTCAGCTCGTTATCCAGGAATAAACATAGCGTGTAGTGTAGTCCCGCTCCCCCACAGGCTCCTCTCAAAGCCAACCTCTGTACAGAAGTCATTGTTACTGAATGAGTCACCACCAGAGAGAGAGATGATGAAGAGACAAGAGAAGATGGGTAGCAGGAAGAGGAGGATGAGGAGGGGGAGAAAGAGGAGGCCCGTTAAAACTGGTAAGAGCGGTCTAACACCTCCATGTAGTCTGGTGTGGTCCTCAGTCTGGCTCTCTGCTCTCCAGCTCCCTGTTCGTTCTGACTGCTACCACCTGGAGTGGAGCTCGTGGTGGTGGTGACCACGAGCGTTTGGTCGGGTCTCGTGTCCTGTTTGGAGTCTTGGGGGTGAGGGTAGCGGGGCGGGGGCCTCACATACCTATCTGGCAAATCTCTGAACTCAGGAGTTGGGAGTCTGAAGAGACAGTCCACCAGCTCCACTTTAGGAGTGGGGCCCTGGCTGTCGATTACTGTGGGGCACAGGATGCCGTTCCCGTGGAGGCCAGCGAGTGGTCCCATGGCTCCTGTAACAGTGTTGATGGGTGACGAGGACACCTCCAGAGCCCACTCCCTCTCCTTCTCTGCTGCAGAGCAGTAACCCTCCTCGCACTCTTTCGAAGCTGCAAACGTCTGTTGCTGCTGCGGCCGCTGTTTCACCGCTGCGTCCTGCTCATCTTTGTAGATGGGGTTGCTACACATGTGCGATGCCGCCGCAGGGTTAGGGCCTTTGGCGGCGACCTCTGGGGGCAGAATGGTGTCGTAGACGTGGTTGTGCTCAGGCAGAGGTAGAGGCGGCGTCTCTGGGAGGCCGTGGTGATGATGATGGTGGTGCGTCTGCTCGGTGAAGATCCCGCACTCCATCTGGATGCCGGCCAAATCCACCTCTCCCTGGCGGCGGAACGGCAGCTTGTCTCTCCTCCTCAGGGCGTAGGCGATTAGTGCCGCAGCCGCAAAGAAAGCAGAGACAAACAACACAAGCAGGCTGAGCACTAAGACCGACAGAGGGATTGAATTCTTCTCCGGAAGGGGACCGACGCCTGAGCCGGGGTAGTCAACCGACACGCCTCTGTCTGCAGCCGTGGAGGTGGCCGTCTGCTCCTCCTGGTCCTGGTCCTCTTGAGGCTCCAGCTCAGGGCATAGCAGCTCCATGGAGAGGGATCGCAGGTCTACACCTTTGGTCTTATCCGGGGAATGGCACACTACCTCTCCCATCACAACCACAGCGCTGAGCCCCTCCAGCCAACGCTTCAGTGGAGCAGCTTCACAGTTGCACTCCCATGGGTTCTGCTGCAGGTCCACCTGGAGAAATACATTAAAAATACAGTGTGTTGTCATTGTGTAGTTATAGTGTAATTACTGGTCTGCCATGCAGTAGATAATTTCCCTGACTTTGTGCTGAAGAATGGGCCGATGGCTCCGACTCCTATTTAGATGACAACCAGAAAAATGATATCTCTAACCCTTTCCAAGTAATAAGGTTTGGAAAATGAGTTTTTCAGAATTGATATAATGGCTCTCCACACTGACCAGTAGCTCCAAATTATTTTTAAAATATGCATGTGATGAATGCACAGATTATGTAAATACTCTCATTAGAGGGTCATCAAAACATTAAAGTGCTTGCATTTACCAGATGATGGTGCCCAGGCTGGATATATCCTCAATATTCAACTCTTCCCAGCAGCGAGGGCTCTCATAGAAAAAAGTTTTGAATAGACACCGCTCAGAGTTTCTATATTAGTGCTTGTTCATAAAACTCACCGGCAGCTTTTCTGTGACGAGCGTGCAAGAGTATCACAGCACTTTGTTTTTAACAGGATGTGATGCAACTCTCCTCTGTGCTATAATCCAATAGGTATGCGTGCAAATCCATTTTCTCATTGCCAGCTATTGATTGTACGCCTTAAAACAAACTCAAATATTCACTTTGCCGCGCTCTGAAAAGCTTAAAGCAGATTATGCACGAAGGGAATCACTTACATCACGTTGTATTGTCTACAGAACTCATCTGTTCCATATCTTTAGCAATGACATTGGCAATGAAAGCTGATATTCTCTCTGTCACACTTCCAAGGAGCTCGCACAAATGTTGTCATGCTAATTCGGTTAGGCTATCTCCCTGGCTTGCAGGAATAGATGGATGCGTTCCGAGATGATTCAGCATTGCTGTTGTGGGAGCCATGATACAGCTACCTCCTCATGCCTCACACTGAACAACCGGATGCTCCTTCACTTTATTGAAGTTAGCCCACTGTGGGCTTTTTGTGTGGCTTTCATAATAGCGTAATTGCAACTGGAAGGCGAAGAGAAACTATGCTGCAGTTTTCACTCACTCATATTAAAAGTCCACTGAAAAGCATCCACCGCATTACTGTGACGCATCTAGCCTCTAACGCAGCGCGAATGAGCAAAGTGACATTTTAAAGAAACACTGCATGACCAAAGTGTCGGTTTGTTTTTGCTGTTTCATAACTTTCATAATGACAGTCTTACATCTGGTGGAAATTCTTGAAGCATTTTATTGTTTTCTTTCACGCAAATCCCAAAGGCTTTATCCCCTTCTCTTTTCAAAGCATCTGTCCAACACATCCAACACTGTTTACAATTTATACGCCTGGTCACCTAGTGTGCGATTTGCTGTCAACTTGTCAATCACAGCTTGTGTTGTGACAGGAAATTATAGACCCTCAGTTAGCCCGGCAGGTGCGGGGAAAATATGAGCGCATGATACCATTATGCACGTTCTGTGAACACAAAGGCTTGGAGTAAGTCACGTACACTAAATTGACAATAAAAAGTGGCACACTAACCAAACCGGCATTCATTGGTTTAATCCAGCCTGCGATGATATATTGGAAACCCTCTTTTGTCAGAAAATATATTCAGCCTGACTTAAATAAAAGACTGAAATGGCCCTGCTTTAACCGCAGAAGAGCATATTTGCTCTTGTGGGTTTTTAATCATTATGACAGAGAGCAAAGATCAGGCAATAATCATCCAAACTTTATTTGAGAGCTATAAAAAAAATTCACATCAGGGGAGAAATTCAGAACGTTCTTAGTGAGCCGTGTGCCTTCTAATTGATCACTTTGCCCAAACATCCTGTCAGTCATTAGAATTGCTCCAGTTAGTTCACAGAAATAGAGTCAATACAAGCAGGTTTTGGAGGTTCTGGCGCAGGGATTCTGCTGTAGTCTCTGGTGACGAGACACCCCTGAGCTTCAGCTTGCCAAGCCTTCTCCATACTGATGAATGGTTTTCATTGTCTTTTGAATAACACACACACAGAGCGAACACGAAAAGACTGAAGAAGAACCTGCAGCATATGCAAAATTGTGTTTATTCTGAAAAACGTGTACATTTAAAATTTGTCTTTACGGCTACAGTGGCAGAGTGTGAGATGCTATGCACAGAAAGCCAAAGAATTATGTCAAAGCACTAACGTATCAATGCTCTCCACTTACACTTCTATATTTCATCAGATTGTGGTATTGAGTGCACTCACACAGATTTTGATTTTATTCTATTTTTTGAAGTGTTGTAATTCATTTTTCATGGTGTGCTCGTGCTCTCTTCATAGACTTCTACCTCAGATAGCGATTTCCTATATTTTCCCGAGCGACTTCAACAACCCCTCGAGAAGGGGCATGAACTTTCTCTATCCAGCTGTTTGTGTTTCATGTAGCTGGAGAGAGAGCGGTAGTAATAGCACAGAGCAAAGAGCAAGAGTTTCTGGTCCACTGAGGCTGGTGTCGGTGAAGAAATTGGCATCTCTGCCTCCGTGTGATTGCTGAACATCAGCGCAACATGGCGAGCCTGGAAAGAAGGCCTTGATCTTTTATTCGGAGGGAAAATAAACACTGTCTTTTAATGCAGCTGTATGAGATATCTTGATTTTGAAATGTGCCGCAAACTGTTATTATGGGGACATGAGGGTCTGAGGAAAAAATAAAATAAAATGAGAAAGAGCACCCAGCGATGGAAGCGGTTCTATCAGCTCTTCCAAACAGACTGTAGACCCTAGAAGAAGAATTTGCTTGTCACAGCTGCTAAAGATAGTTATGGCCATTTATTATATCTCCATATGTGAACACATTATGGACAAAAATCCCAGTTTCAAGTGCACAGTCACAGCTTCTGTGTTTAAAAAGAATTATAATGGAATTCAGTTTGTTTCTTTTGAAAACTCTTTGACAAAGAACTTAACTTTTTACTACATTAAGTCATTTTAATAGCTCTTTGGTAACACTGCCTATGTGTTTAGCTACCTACACATAATTTAATTTGAGTGGCTATTAACACGACATTACTCTTATCAATCCCACCTTTGTTCTATAAGAAATTTCACCTCACAGCGCACCTGCATGAGTTGGCATTTAATGCTAAATCAGAGTACTTAGCCAGTCAATGAGACCAAAGACGTCTTTTGTGCTGAAACAGAAAACACATCTTTTCAGAGCACCGTTTAAAATGATTACAGATGCTTTCACTTTTATTTTAAAAAAGAAAAAAAAATGCCTTTCATGTGCAATTTCAGTTGAAATGCTGGCTTGTATTGCAAGAAAATATAACTTGTTTTCACCTTCATAAACATTCTGACTGCTTGTTATTGTGTTGAGAAGATTCCATATTTACATCTGCAGAAGAAAAAACCCTCTAAATATGAAGCTACAGCTAGAAGAGGCCTGGAAGCAGCTAGCATAGCTCTGTCCAGATAAGCAAATCCACCTACCACCACCTCTAAATCTCTCTAATACTTCACATCTTGTTTCTGTAATCCACACAGAACCAAAGTGTAAAAGCAACAAATGGCCATTTTACAGCTGTTATCGCCGGACAGAGACAGACTTGCTGTTTGTCTTTATATAAGTGAAACATGGCCATGGGCAAGTTTCTTCATTACGGCTGGCAATGACAGGGAAGCGCTGCTCTGCTGCACAACACGTCCTTTGCATTTACTGAGAAAGACATATGTGTTTCTGAACTGTACATATATAATTTCTGGCATCCTCTCAGATACTGAGTCACCTAACTCGAGTTTCTTTGGTTTAAGGTTCATCTGCTGTTGAGCTGCTATTCGTTTTCTAGTTAAGAAATCATAAACACCAGAGTGATTTGAATTTTTCTCCCTGGTGTCACGCTAATATTGTTTTTTTGTTTTTTTTTTAATTACACTGACATCAGCAGGGTATTTTCATATCAGTGTATATAAGTGGGTGTAACTGTATAATCCTGCTCTTGATGGTGACAATGACTCTAAGCTATACATGCTGCTGTTTTATGATTAACAAAATGGACTGCTTTTTACTGCAGCTGCGAGCTAAACCCCGTTTCCATCTGCGTTACCCTTTGATTTTTTTTTTTTTTCTGTGCAAACTCTGGCTCCAAAAGCACACGCCAGCGCCCAGAAATCCCTCATCCCGAGCTTCAAACAGGCCAGCAGTAAGTCAACAGGTGATATCATTGTCACATTATTTTACGTGGTCTATGGGCAGCCTTAATGTGGCTTTGTCAGAGTAATAACAACCCTGGTAAATGAATGTATTCAATTACTGTGGCACAGATTTGAGGGACTACAATGGTCGTACCACTGAGCTTTATGAATACAGCCCACTGTGTGCTTCCATTTGGTCAATGCTTTAATGCTCTTGGACATCAGAGGTGTATAACAGTGTAAAAGAAAAACCCATAATACACTTTTACATGGCTCCTCCAGCTCCGTGAACTACTGTCGTCCCTTCCTCGAGCAAAGATTTAGAAACAGCCTCTGAACTGCCAGTCTCACCCACACTACCTAGGATCAGGAATTTTGCATGGAGCAAAGAAAAATGGAAATTCACAATGACATTTGGGCTAATCTACACCCACCTTACCTCATTCTACTCGGGCTGTCTAAGAAAAGCCTGGTACACTAAATTTGCTGAAGTGAGAGGAAGCAGGATAATAAAAAAAAAAATGTAACACCTCGCTTTCTGTCCTTATTGGTGCGCTGTGTATAGCAACCAGTCACATAAAGCTGCAGTCAAATGTGCGAGGTAAGCTCTCACAAAAAGCTGGATTTACCACATAACAGCAGTTTATACAGTCTATTTACTGAAAGGTACTTTAATTACAAGCATTCACAAAAACTTGAGAGGTTCAGCTTTCTCCAGTTTAGCTCCTGATTTATTAAGACCACTTATGCAAATCAAGTCAATTGCAATTTTCCAATTAGAATACCTGAGGCGCAACCATAGTCCCACAAGCCACAGCAGAGCCTGCAAAACAACAGACGCTACAGATGACAGAGAAAACTGCAGCTGTGCCAGAGGCCAGGAGACCAGGGGCTGCCAGAAGTTTTTAAACGTGGCCATGGCTTGATCCAAGATTTCAGGTTGTTTTGTTTATTTCATCAAGCTGTGATAATATAATGTGTCTTGGCAATCTATTAGTTCTTTTAATCTCATCGGCTGACATTTGAAATAAATACGCTCTGTATAATTATGCACATTTTTGTGTAGCAAATCAACGGGGGTGATCCAATTCAATAATCTCTATTTTTCCACCCGGCAACTGTCAGTCAGCAAAATACATGTTATTTGGCCTAAATTAGCTGAAAGCCTCATGCCAGGTATCTGACTCATTTGCACACACAGAGGTTAGCAGACCAGAATTGTGTTCTCAAGCATCCACCTGCATCCACACCGCCACAGCCATTCAGTAAATACGGTTAGTAATGTAGTAATTTACACTAACCTGTACCAGTCCGGTGAGGTGTTCAAGCACGCCCTCCATCGGAAGCTGTAGCAGGTGATTGTTTCGAAGGTTTAGGCGGGCTAGATTGACTCTGGAGAATACACCAAGAGGGAGACTCCGCAGCAGGTTGGCATTAAGGAACAATAACTGGAGGGATGGCATGGAGTCGAAAGTGCCGGGATCGACTTCACGGATCTCATTGTACTCAAAATAAAGGTACCTAAAGACAGGAGAGAAGATGGCAGTGTCACAGACTTTACAAGCAAAGAGACTATCGGTATGTTGTATCTAAGCTGTATCTCGTGATTTCGTGATGCACTAAGGTCATTTTCCTTTCTGCATAAATTGGTCATTCCTTTTGATGCCTTTTCATACATTTAACTTCCAAGTATGTGCCGCGGCCGTGCATGGCAAACACATCAATGAATATTCATGTCACAAAGTCACACCAGAAATTGGATTTCATCTTCTCATCCCCTGTTCGCAGCTATAAACTGATCACTATCAAATAAAATTGTGTAATTTTGCACTGATGACTACTAACACTGGCCTTTGCGTATCAGATTATCTTGTTAGATCAAATTAAAAGGACTCTTTTTTTTTTTAAATAACAGAAATATGTGCAGAGTACAGCTGGAGAATTCTCTGTGCATGCTAGTCATCCAGTAGTGCAATTGCTAGAATAAGTGATGGATCTGGTTTAAATGACTTGTACAGCTCCCTCACCATTAAGTCGCTAACAAAGGCTAACAAGAGGTTAAGAGGTAGACATTTTGAAAAGTCCAGAGAGGATTTTTATTATTGATTAATAGTCAAATAAATGGCTATGGAGATTTTTTTTCCTGAACCCTGTCTTTAAATATAAAATAGTGGAGCTGAAAGCCAAAAGGCTAAAAGAGGTCTTTGCAGTCTGCTCTGCTGTCTTCCTCACTGTTTAATGACTGACTTTGGATATAGGTTATTAACCAAGGAAGTGTCTTATTCTGATGATGACATAAATATGCATCACTCTGACAGTGTGCTTTTATTTTAAGCTTTTCTTATTCTTCAAAAAAGAATCCTGGCAAAAAATCCAAATGTCTCACCGCCTTATCGACACCTCTGTATGCAAATACAACAAAAACCCATTAATTTTCACGTTGTCACTCACACCCAAACTGAAGCATGGCATCAGGCAGCGTGACTAACAAATGACACTTCTGGAAGAGACTGGGCACCTTCCATTTCAATCAAACTCCGGCATAATGGTAATCAAAATGTTCTGCTCTGTGCCGTTCCAGTGAAATTAATTTCCACATACTTATAAACAAATCTCTAAATACCTAAGCTGATGAGGTTTTAATTAATATGTATGTCTGAAGTGAATAGAAGTAAATGGTGTGACTGATCCAAAAGGTTCTTACCTTAGATTCTGCAATCCTAGAAACATGTGGGGGCTCAGCCTCTCCAGATTGTTTCCGTTCAGGTAGAGGCTCCTCAGGCTCGTCAGGCTGGAAAAAGCGCCCTCCTGAAGGTACGAGATGCGGTTGTTCCCCAGGTGAAGCATGTCGAGGCTGGAGAAGTTCCAGAAGTCTGTGCGGTAGATCCTCTGTATTAAATTTCCACTCAGGTAGAGCTTGCGGCCGTTGAGAGGCCGAGGTGTGAGCTGGGACACATTGAGGAAGCCATTCTCTTTGCAGTTGACGGTGAGACCCAGGTCAGTTATGTGCAGGTTGCAAGTGCAGCCCAGGGGACAGATGATGGGAATAGGGGGCCGTGTTTGGTAACCAGCCACCGGGGGATTCTGGTTGGGCATCAGACTGCGTGGCGTGGGGGATGTTCTGGAGGGTCGAGGCCTTTTAGTCGGCCTTGGGTGCCTCTCCCTGTCTTTACGCTCTGCAGAGGAAGAGGATGACGAAGTGGAGGAAGTATGTGTGTTCTGGCGGGAGCCGTGCACCATAGAGGAGGGCTTAGTTGGTCTGACTCGCCCAGGTTGGTGTTTAGAGTTAGGGGGCAAATGCTGGGGTTGTGATCCTGCTGATGGACCACTCCCCACTGCTTGCAGCTCTTTATCTGGCAGGTCGGCACACAGTTCTTTGCGGGGGATTTCCCTCAGGTCTTTACCGTGAAGGTGGAAGGGATACTCGCATGTAACATCCCCGACTACCGCCGTGTAGGGAATCTGACCGAGCCACTGCTGTAACTGCACTGCCTCGCAGCCGCAGTTCCAGGGATTCTCCTCCAGCTGTATCTCCATCAGGGAGCGGCCAACGTACTCCAGGGTCCCAGCATATGCCAGGCTCTTCAGACGGTTTCCCCGCAGGTCCAGATGAGTCAGAGACACGGATCTGGTACAGGAGGAGGAGGGATATAGTTTGCTAGTTCACATGAAAGGACACTGTTATAGTAAAATAAAATTCACACATTCCATCACAGAGGAGCCAGCATTTTATCTGATGATTAATCCATCTCTGATGATATGAAATAGTATGCCACAGGAACATTAATTCAGCAGTACAGCGTGACTAATTGTGTCAGACACTGATATTTCTACAGATCAGTCCTGGCATAATTTAAAAGCTCTGCAGTAAAATAATCAGAATCCAACCTGAACAGATGAGGAGGCAAGTTAGGGATGAGGTTGTCATTCAGGATGAGAACACGGAGCTTGTAGAGGAACCTCAGAGCACCGCTATCAATTCGTTTGATCACGTTGTAGTCGGCCTGCAGGTAAGAAAGAAAAGATGTGACGAATGAGTAATTGCTCGAATTGGAAAGTAAACTCAACTGAGAGCTCTCCGTTTGCAAAAATGCACAGAGATTTTGAGGAGATCCTTTCACACAGGCCACCTGCTAGCCATTGATTATTTCTGTCACAGCTATCTATAGTAATCCTGGACAAATTTGTCAATAATTAAGTCAATCGTGGATAATCAACACGGATTAACTCTTCGGGACTACCTGGAGGTATTCCAGAGCCTCTAAGCCGGCGAAGGTGTCATTTCTGAAAACCTCCAGCTTGTTCTCGTGGAGGTACAGACGTCTCAGTTTGGCGAGCCCGTGGAAGGCTCCCACTCGGATGTCCTGGAGAGCATTGTTGCCAAGGTTTATCGACACTGCGTTGCCAAGGTGCTGAAACCCGTTGCTATAGAGACGCCTTAGAGAGTTCCTCTGGAGGTTGAGTTTGAAAGGGCGGACCCATGACTGTGACACCTGAATGATTAATTAGAGGTCTGATTAGTTATCTTATTAATTACATAAATTTAGCAGTTAGAAACAGCCCTAAGCCACATTAGAGGCAGGATATTAGACTGGGAGATATATTAGATAATAAGATAAGTGACAGCGCAGTAAAGTGCAGCTCCACATGCGTGGCCAGACAAATGATGAAGAAAGCCATACCTGGCTGGCATTTGTGAAGCCCCGCCCATCGCAGTGCACGTGTAGCACACCTTCTTTGACCTCGCACGTGCACGGCTCGAAGCACGGCTCGTCCACTTCTTCCTCGGAGTTGTCCACGAGAGGGGTGTGTGTGGAGGTGGGGGTAGGGGTGGGGGTGTGCGACGCCTGGGAGAGACGCGCACACCCCAGGGCCACCGCCAGAGTGACCCACTGCATCCTCCTGCTTCTCCCTCTCAGCTCAACAGCCTGCGGCTACAGCCCGGCATCAGGCCTTCACCGCACTGCACGGTGAGGCAAACGCACACACAATCACACAAACGCATTGTTAACAGAGGGCAAACAGCCAGGGAGGCAGCAGCAAAAGTCAGTTCAGGATGAATCAGATGGATGATACATCAGAGGCATACTAAAGCAGTCAGAAAATAAATGTTAAATCACACAGAGTGTAGTGTCATGGGGACGGAACAGCATTATAGTGGAATGAAGCTGTACAGGAAGGCCACAGTATGATATGATAGCCGTCAACCATGTATGCATGTGCTTGTATTCATAACAGGAAAACAAGGCTTAGAGGGTTTACAAAACCAGGACAAATTGATTTCAACACAAAACAACAGGCTGAAGAATCTCTCAGCTGCTACAATGTCTCTTTTGAATTAAAAATTCAAATGTTGACATTGAAAATGCAAAACAAAGGCACGCACGTGGGCTAGTTCACCTGTGAATCACGTTTTATCCTTTTTCCGAGTGGCTTTCTGAGTGCTGGGGTAGGGGGTGGGCAAAGCTTGTGATGAATGTATTCATCTGTGTTTTCAAATGCCGGGTGAAGCCGAAATGTCACGCATGTGTTATTTTAATGTATGCAATATGAATATGGGTGAATGCAAATCAGACTCATAACGCTTCTGTCTAATGAACTGCTCCATTTAATAAGATGAATGGCAATCAAGAGAACAGAAGGATGAGGCACAAAATACCCCATATTATCAATCAGAAAAATACGTTGGGTTATCAACAGCCATCGAGTCCTGTCATAATCATTATTGTGATAATGACAGTGGAGTGAAAAGCTTTGCTGCAAAATCAAAACTCTTCAAAAAAAATTTCAAAAGGTGGGGGTGGTGTGAATCAGTGCGACGACAGGCAGGGACGTGAACTGACGGCGATAGCGATGATGGTCGTGACGATGATGAGAGTGGCGCGGTAATAACAAGAACTCCTGGCACAACAACAAAGACAAGAAAAGCGAAAAACAGCTGAGATTGTGAGTGCTGCACGGGGATATTTCCTCTCGAGTCTTAATGAGATCTAAATTGGATAAAGCATCTCGATCTGCTCATACAGTGTTGAACACTGCCATGCGAAATGCAATAATGATCATGATGGTATGGTAGCTGTAATCATACAGCAATAATCTAGCATCAGCGAGTTAGACAAGGAGGCAGGAGTGAAAACATCACCGCCCGGGAGAGGAAGAGCAATCACGGAGATGATTATGACGGGGAAAAGATGAAGGGAGAGGTAGAAATGAGAAGAGGAGGAGGAGGAGGAGGAGGAAAAATGGGAACAAGGGGAAGGAAAGGAGTAAAGGAGAGGCAGACATATAAAGGAGGAGTAATGTGCAGAGAGTAGGTACAAAAGAAGAGGAAATGGGTGAGGTGGGAGAGAAGAGTGGGATTGCATAAGCAGCAAGAAGTCAGTCAAGGCTGCCACTCAGGATGAGAGCTCACAGTGAAACAGCTGAAATCTGATATTGATTACATCAAAGCCCTCCTCTTGCCCTGCACACAATGTACGCCCGCCTCACAGAGAAACTGTGCTGGAGCCAAGTTTCATGCGTGTGTGTTGCACACAATGTGAGAAAGGTCAAACCATATCCAAAAAGTAGGCTTTTATAGCCTGCCAAGTACAGAAACAGGTAGCTAGACACGTGTAGATGAGTGTGAGCTTTCATAACAAACCAGTGTAATGTTGCAATACTTGTTGGAAAACCTCACGATTTTAAAGGAAGAAAGCATAAGGAGAAGTGAAAAACAGTCATCAGTGTATGAAAGTGTTCAGAGCATCTGTGCTTCACAGGAGAAAACAGGCTTACATGCTCAACAGTTTTGGACAAATTGGAAAACAATACAAAATACTGCCCATTCAGAGTCCCACTGGGTCTTCAGTCTAGATATGTATTGTTTATTATTGGACCGTGGCCCCCCTGTATAGAGGAGATCAATACAGAGTCCAGATAGACCACTGGGATCCATCCTGTTAAGAGTCTGCTTTATTGGATGGGCATCTCTACCTAATGAGAAGAAACACAGTCAAGCCTCTTTCTCCAATCAGCCGAGTGGACTAGTCAGCAGTCGGCATAGCTCTGCATCATTATGGTAACAAGAAACGAAAGGACTTAAGCACTGACTGGTGGCAGCCCAGAACTCTGCCTGTGCTTCTGCGTGCGTCTGTCTCTGTCCTTCTGTCTTCATGTCCATCTGAAAACCGTCCTGACACAGGTGTGGCTTCCCTCCCTGTCTTTCTTTAGTCTCTCTGAGTTTTTTTTTTCCTTCTCACTCTCCCCTCTCCTCCAGACCTGCACACTGACGCAAGCGAACCAGAGATGACAGTCACTGCTTATTCTTCACCATATTATTCATGTCACATAATTCCAGTCTCTATCTCTCTGTCCTCTCTGTCCGTCAGAATACACACTCACTCACCAAGCTTCACACCGGCTTTTACATGGGCCCCTGCTCTCAGCACAGATCTGCACTATCAGGCAAGCAGCAGCATCACTGATCAAATGTATGGGGATATGAGCCTGGATAGCTCATAGCCTTTCAAGAAAATCAATTAGCCCCTAACATTACGCACACAAATTGTAATAGTTAGAATAATTAAGGCATGACCAATTAAACAGCCTAGTCATTAACAGAACCTATTAAGACATTTACCAGGCTATGTATGAAAATCCTTGGCAGAGCAACGCAATCCAATTGCATTCCTCATTGTCTGTCTCTCCTCACCAGCCTCTCTGATCCACACAGCGACGCTTAGCAGAGCAGGGATGCGGGTAATACTCACTCAGTCCGCCGCCAAAGAATTAGAGAACGACCGAGAAAACACTTTAGAGGCTGACTGTCGACATGTCGTTCACATTCAGCCGCACTCTTCTCCCTCTCTCTCTCGCTCCCTCTCTCCTCTCCTGTAGCGGCTGAGGCGGATGGGGAGGGAGGGGGGACCAGAGCGGGTGGGGGGGGGAGAGACGTGATAAGACTGCAATGAGGTGGAGGATAAAAACCGGGAGAGAGAGAGAGCTAGAGAGAGAGAGGAAAAGAGGAAAAAAAACGATTGGCTTTAGGATGCAGGTCCGCTTCTCCACAGTGCAGCCCGTGGGAGCTGCGGCACTGGTCTGCTGAACAGACGTGCAATGCGCGGAGTTGTAACCTGGGCGTAGTAATGGAGAATCCTCTCCTCATCTCAAAGACAACTAGGTAATTCATAGAAGGGAGGGGAAAAGAGGGGGGCAGGCGCCGGAATTAATCATGCAATAAGGCGGCTGCCCTGCTAGTTTTTATATGAGGCACAAAGCGCGCAGGGTGGGTTCCTCCTCACCAGAGGAGCCAGTTCAGTTCCTCATCATAAACAGATTACAGGAGACACAACAGAGTCACAGACAATGGGCCCCATAAACTTTCTCCTCACGTTGCCCGGTTACGCATCCCGGTAAAAAAAAAAAAAAAAATACCCCGACTGTTCAGCTATACCGACAATAATTTATAATCTCATTAGTTTATTCATCTCTCCTCTCTTGCCCTTAAGCACCGACGGATTTCGTGAAACCGGTGTGTGTTACCATGGCGACTCGTGCCAGCTGGCTTTCGTCGTGCGCGCGCGCTCGCGCTCGAGGACGCACACACGCGCACACAAACACGGTACCGGTCGGGAAAACTGTGGTGACTTCTATGAGGGGGGCCGCAGCGGAGATTACAGCGAGACCCAGAAGTTTGTGCGCGGCCTACACCAAAACACCTGTCCTGCCAAACGGGGGTGGTGGGCGCAACAGATGCCGCCCAGATCGAGAGCAATGAAGCCCCCCTACCAACGCTGAATTGAGCTCCCCACATCAGCTAATCACAGCCTGCTAGGTGGCTGATGTTCCATCGATACTTTCTCTAAGTGGCGGCTATGGAGCCCCCGTGAAGCCGTCTCCAGCGGACTAAGGGGAGGGTCTCAATAAAACACCCCATGGTGCCATGGTTTTGAAAACACGCATTCAAAAGCGTTCAACTATCAGTCAGCCGGTTTCATGGCTATAGGAAAAGATTTAATAACAACATGTCTTCCACATTACTGAGCTGAAAGTTCAATTTTCAGTTCAATTTCACATTGATTTCAGCGTGCATTAAGGTGAATAACCTTGAGGAAATGGAGAGGTGCATTTCTCCCCTAGTGCTCTCTTTCCTCTCTCCCTCTCTTTCTCTCTCTCCTTACAGGAGTAAAGATTGGGGGGGGGGGGGGGGTCTCTGGAGATTCCTATCAGAAACAGTAAGACGGTTCCAGTAATATCAGGGAGATGTAGATGATGGTTATAGATTTCAGGGCTCTCAGGTGCATTAGTCTGTATTACAGCTTCCCCACAAGGCTACTTAACGCTCACTCGCAATGGAAACAGGCTGGCTGATGCGGGGCATGTATGCACAGCCACATGAACACATGCATTCGTGGGGATTGCTTACTGAGGCATGCACACATTTAATTCGCCTACACCATGCAGGGATGCTTGTGTTTATAAATAAGCTTCAATCACGCATGGGGTTTTTGTCCTGAGATATTACTGTAATCTCTGTGACAGGGGTAATGTGATGCCAGACCTGGGGTTATTACTGTCCACCTCAGGGCAGAATGCTGCCCGTGATGGAGAATTTGGGAGAAAAACACTCTTTTCTCACAGAGGTGTTGTTGTTGAACCGTGGAGGCTCCCTAAATTAAGAAAACAAACGGAGAGGAACTGAGTGAAGATGGTTATCAGGCACCATCAGATACCTGTGTGTCTGTTCTCTGGGGGCAGGAGCCGCTCTGAGCACATAAAGTACTTTTTTAGAGTGTTGACGGGGCCTCTAAAGTAGGGGATCTATTTATACTGGCCTAGTGCTGTCTATGGAGCTGTCCAGTGTTGAAATGGATGGGGAGTCATGCTGTTTCATTTGAGCCACTTCTCCTTTCTTCCTCCTCCGCTTGCTCCTTCTCCAAAGGCTTTCCCTTCCTCTCATGTGGATTATTTTCTGTCAGAGCATACTTTTCCTTATTCCTTATTTAATACACATCTTTTCTTCCTTCCTTTCCTTCTCTCTCCCCTTCTTTCCTCGTTACTCTCTTACTTTGATTCTCCTGTGGGCTCTTGTCAATTCAGTCTGGTTTACTTGCTTTGATTTCTTCCTCCTTTGTTTTCCTCTCCCTGCTCACTCCATCTTTCTTTCCACCGAGGACACATCACACAAAGTGGTCATCCCAGTTTTTGCAGCTCTTTCCAATTATGCCTTCGCTCACGCGATCTCCGGCGGGACTGGCTTCCGTGCGTGAGGGCACACAAACTCAAGACTTAAGAACGAGCACCAACAAGAATAAGGACGCAGATTATTCCTTGGTCGAAAGAGCTCCTTAAAGCTACATCTTGCTCACATAGCGTTGAGTCGTCCCCAAACACGTGTTTGAGTTTCACTGGGGCCTGCACTGCCCCCTAGTCTCTGCTTACTCAATGCGATGAGGCAATCAGAGATGCAGGCAGAAGTATCATGCACTCTGTGGCAGGATGTGGAAAGCAAGTGAAAGAGAAGAGGGACAGAAGGAGCGAAAAAGGGAATAAAACAAGCTGAGTGTGGGAGGGAGACAGTGAGCATTTTGGGTAAGGTTGTGAGGGTTGGCTGAACATGTAAAGGGGGGAGTGCAAGAGGGAGCCAACAGATAGACGGAATAGGTATTTGGAAGGAGGGGGAGGATGGCCAGGAGGGCAGGTGGTTCTGTCATTAGCTCCAGATTAAAGCAGAGGGCAACTCCAAAGGCCTCACCTCTGATTCACACAGTAGTACTGCAGGCAAGGACAAGCCTCCCGGGAGACATAGCACACACACACACACGTGCACACATGCTGGAGACACGGCAGTGATTCAAAGGATTACTCACAGGCTCACGAACACACACATAAACACACACGTATAGGCATATATAAAACCACCACCCCTCCCCATCCTCATTTACACACGAGATACACCGTGACTCACGAGAACATGCAGACTCCCACACACATGCAAACAGTCATGCCACACACACATTCTCACACATACACACACATTCTCACACACACACACAACACACACACACACACAACACACACACACACACACACACACACACACACACACACACACACACACATCATTGAACTAATTAATCAAATCTCCTGTTTTAATTAGGATTCAAATCAGTTGCTATGGGAACCTTGCCCTCTCAGAGTCTTAAGGTAAAGGCTGCTGCTGCTGCTTCCTGTGACTCAAGGAAGGTGTCCGAGGGGGACACATTCATATTACCTATGTTGATTCAGCTGGCTGCATTCTACATTCCATTTTCACGCAGACACATTTTGCGGGGGAGGCCTGAGGTGCCCGATGTGAACTTCAATTTGGGCTCAGTCATACAGAGGGACCAAAAAAAGGCGGAAAATTATGATGGCTCACGTTGCAGCCAAACTAATACAATATATTTTACCAGGAAAAGGCCATGTGTGTTAGCGTTAAAGGTGAGGTTCACAGTCTGTGGACGCCCGTCCAATCGATCACCAGCTCAAGCCTGCCATTTTTGCTCTGAAAGTTTTCGCATGGAGACACACATAAAGGCACTTTCACAGAGTTTCTAATACGGTGCTTATCCTTGCTATTACCATGGCCTTGCAATTTTGGGTGAGCAATCGCTTTGTGCTCACATGCCTTGTCCCAGTGACAGTGTTTTCACAGAGGCTCCATTAGTGATCAGTAGGATTTGTTTGTGAAAATCGCTGTCAGAAGAATCAATATTCCTGCATTTGCGTTAATACTATCCAGACAGAGGAAATATTTATTCAGTGACTAATTCCTGAGGTCTAATTAAAGCAGTGTGCATGCTTTAGTGTTAACACTGTTTCATCTCACAAGCTGATAGACTCTTATCTTAAAAGACTGGATGAGAGAGTTCAAAGTGTAGCGGAATCACGGCGCCTTTATCTGTCCAGAGAGCCTTAATATCAACTCAGGTGAAGGCCGGACCTGATGAATTAAAAGAGGAGAGGATGCCAAGTGAAGCCATTAGGATCCAGGAACTCAGGCGTGTGTCTGGCTCGCCGGTTGTCATGGTTGCGGTGTTTATCACCTCTTTCTGCCGACAGAAGCCCAGGGGCAAATCAGATTGGCTTCAGACAGGGAGGAAAAGAGAGAGTTGGTGAGTGAGGGGGAGGACATATTGGCACAGCGGAGGGGGGGAAATGCCAACACGCTGCTGAGTGAAGGCCGAGGAGGAGCGCTGGACAAATGTCAACGTGGCTTATTCATAGGATGATGCTTTTAACTCTTTGACTGTGACATAACGTTTGAAGTAAAGGTATATTAGACCAATTCAGTAAACCCTCACTTTAGGTCTTTTTGTTAAAAGTGCTGTAATGTGGGGAAATAAAACTTTCTTTTTTTCCCCTCTTGTTATCTTCTCATCTGTTGTGGTAAATATCTCCCTGCAAATGTGCTGAATGCATTAATGCACATCTTAAAAGCTCTTGGCATTTGATGAAAACAACACTAAAGGATAGTCCTCTAATGGAAGTCTTAAAGCTAGATAAACCTCAAGGATCTGGAGTAAATCCACACCCCCCCCCCCCCCCCCCCCCCGCCCCCCCCTATCCCCCGTGGCCTGTGCCTGCCACCTAGTGGTCCCTAACCCAATGATCCATATGTGAAGACTTCCCAAGTGCAACCTGTGTGGTGAGGCAGTTTTTCTGAAGTACAGATACTATTATTATGTCACTAGCTGACAAGACAGCATTCACTTCAAAGAGCTCTGAGAGTTCATGTTGCATGAGGAGATGAGAAACTAAGACATTTACCTGTTATGACAAGCGGCCGGTAAGATATATTATCAATCTATTGGTCATAATCATAAACAGATGTCTGTTTGCATCCAGGTGGCTGCCTGTCGTTGCCCGTCCAGGGCCTGAAGCTTGTTACAACGTAACCGCTCCTGACTGCTCAGCTCACACGTGTTGACACCCAAACCACGCCTCCTTGTCTCTAGAGCCAATCATCGGCCGTCATAGTTCAGCGCGTCTTCCTCTCAGCAAATCACAGCACTCGTTGTTGCTGTGTGGGACATTCGCAGGCACCGAGGCCCTTCTGCTGTCGGCAGAGAGAGGTATGGCTTCATTGTTTTTGACCGGCTTCGTGAAGTATTTCTAAAAAGAAAAAAAAAAGAAGTAGAAGTAGATTAAAAAATAAACACTCCGGCTCTATTTCGTTTGTGTCAAATACCATCTAACAGAACCAGACACGGCTTGTTAACATTAAATCCTTCCTCTCTCACTCGTGTTTCCTCTCAAATGTCCACTTGCTCTTGGTGGTCTGTGAGATGATAGGTTCAGGTTTCGCTGCGGGCTGGTGAGACAGGGTCGGATTTTAGCTGACATCCAGCTGAATAGAGCGAAACCACCAGACAGTTGTATGAATAGCTGTATTGTGGGCGCTGGCTAGCCGGTGTTGTGTGTGTCCATATGTGTGTGACAGGTCAGTTTCACATCTATAGGCCCACGCCACAGCGAGAGTCTTGGTTAATCTGTGTTGTTTTAGACGCAGAGCGCTGAACTTTAGCTTTGTTTTTTCTCCCCCACACTCGTATGTCAGGTCTTCATCATTGCTCTGTCCAGGCTTACACGGTGTGCTGCCGCGCTAAGGAGTAAATTGCCGTTGACAGCGACTTGTCCTGTTGTTTGTGGTCGCCCCTGGCTGTCAGCCTGCAGTGCCAGAGTCTCGTCATCTCTGTCGAGGATGCCGCAAACAAACAAGTCAAGAAACGCCCCGGCGGTTGACTCTCCGGGCTCGGTCCAAGTGGGAGCTTCAGCAGAAGCTACAGAGCCGGCGTCCCGGGAGGAAATTCAGGCTGCCGGGGACTCGGGAAGAGGGGGGGAAGCTGAGGATAATGTCGGTGACAGAGAGATCATCAAATCACCCAGTGACCCCAAACAGTACAGGTAAAAAAACCAAAAACTCTTCTACCGCACAGTCAAGCATTCCTACCAGATTCCCATGAGGATTTAAATAATTCATTATGCTGTTTAAAAAAAGGAAAAGTTGCATGATTTATCTGTTCTATTATGTATGTTATTCTCACTCGAAGGTATTAATAGGATTTCATGTGTAATGAAATACATCTTGCTAAAGTTCTGCATTCATGACTGTGAAAGTGCTGACAAAACGACCCAGATCCACTAACCCAGATCCAAAAATGATATTGAGCCTCCCATCCAGCTGGATCAGTGCAATATTATTGTAGTCTGATGGGATGATTTCATGCTTTAAGCACAGACCAGTGCCTCAGGCCTCTGTGGGGCATGGATGGAATATTTGCTGTGAAAAAGCACAGCACAAGACGGGCTGAAAGGGTATAAGATACAATCTGCAAAGGGATAACTGTTAAGCTGTTAAGAAAAAGCAGTGAAGGCTCTAAAACTCAATTGATACCACAGTGCTTCTCCTTGTGTTATCTCACCTTTGACTTTACTCTCCTCAGGTACATTGTGTTAGAAAACGGGCTGCGAGCTCTGCTCATCTCAGATTACAGTGGACCGACAGAAGATGGAGAGTCAGATGAAGGTGAAGAAGAAGAGGAGGAGGAGGACGATGATGAATCTGAAGATGGATCAGAGGATGGGTCTGAGGAAGATGACGAAGATGAGGGCATCGATGATGAAGATGATTACAATGAGGGGGAAAAGAAGAAAGGAAATGCAGAGAAACAGGTACAGGAAACAAGAGAGCATTTCATATTGACTTTATTTATGTTTTGTAAAACTACACTGTTTGAAATAATGTAAAAAACAAATTGACACCATTACTCCACACACTATTTAAGGTGCATCTTTTATGCTCTTCTATATTTTCTGCAACATGTACAGTGGCTAATACTCTGATGAAATACAGCCAGAGTTTCAAATATTTAGAGTTCAGGGTATGTGCTCAGGCTTGAGACTGCACTAAATGCTTTGTTTCAGACAGCTGTTTTTATATATGATCAGTGGCGGATCTAGAAAATGTTCCATGGTGGGGTAACGCAAAAGAGGTGCAAGAGATCTAGCAGTGTGGCACATACCTCTTCAGTGAAGCTTGTGAAAATCCCCTATAGGTAAATAGAGTCAACAAAATACTTTAAAAAACACACTTTAGTTCTATCATTATCTCTTCTAAGAAAATAAAGACAAGTTTGATTTTTTACAAGCTTTAAAGTAGAAAGACTTTGCTCACGCCCTGCAGTACTCACTGTCAAAACAATGGCAATATTGCACATTTAAAAAGTATTTTAATAACATAAAAGTTGGAGTGGATATCTCAACGCTCAGAAGCTCCACCCACCTGATGTTCAAACCTCCTTTTGCAGATACGAACCAATGACGAGAAAGTTGGCTTAAAGCTACAATGTTTAAAATCTCACCACTAGATGTCAGTAGATTGCAATCTACAGAATTTTGTTTTCTTTCCACTCCCGATTCAAGTGTATACTCTTAGCTACAGTGGCCGCTGTAAGACAGACAACCCTTGCTGGGGTTCATCTGCAGTGAGTATAGGGTGTCGGTCCTCTGTTTACCTCAGCTGTCAATACGCCAGGTGTCTACATCTATTTACTCTGGAGGAGGCTGTAAAACTTCGTGAAAGGAGTCCGATACAAATCGATGAGTCAGTGAAGCTCCTGTTGGTCTCTGTTAGCTGCTATTAGCTGCTGTTAACTTTCTTTGAAGTGGCTCTAACTTTGTTGGATTGGGGCAGTTGACGAATAAACTGAGAATGTAATCAAAGTCTTTATCAAAGTGTGAGCTTTAGAAAACAAGGCTAACGCTAGCTGCATGTTGTTGTTGACAGCATCTCTGTAGATGTGAGGTTTGCATGTCTAATCTGCTGATAATAAGTAATTGCGACAATATCGGAATGAATAAGCATGTTAATGCACTGTGTTAGGTTGGGTGTGTTAAATCCTTGACTTAATTTCAGGAGATGATCGAGGTGTTTCTTTGCTTTGTATTTTCACTTCTTGGTGAAGGCACGCCTTCTCAAATGATAAAAAATAGTTGTGATAGTTTCAATTTTGAGTTTTATGACGTGCAAATCCCTATGATTTCTCAATTCCTCTGCCTTTAGTAAACTACGTATGTGGCTGGTCTCTGAGCCATATACATATATGCGCTTATGCACCTCTCTGCATTTAATCATTAGTTATTATTATTATTCATCTCTGGCTCTCGTCTACAGCTTGTCGTTGTCTTGTCTTCCTCCCCTCATGCCAACCAGTCATGGCAGATGGCTGCTCTACCCCGAGCAAGATTATGCTGGATGTTTCTTCCTGTTAAAATTGAGTTTTTCCTTCCCACTGTCGCTAAAGCGCTTGCTCATAGGGGGTCATGTGATTGTTGGGGTTTTCTGTTTTCTCTGCATTGTTGTTGCGTCTTTACCTTACCTTATGCATCAGAGGTGTTATATGGGCTTGTTTCAGATGGTGGATGATTGGAGGGTCTCCACTAATGCCTAGTATTAGATCAATCAGAACTACCCCAGTGCAGTAAGCATCAGGAGCTAACACTACTTTAAACATGTCTGTACCTGAAAGTTCTTTTCATATATTGCTTTTGGCATTTAAAAGATAAGATTAGTTTTTGATATTGTCAGCTAAGGCCATAAAACTATCAAACTCAACAATTTTGTTGCCTGCGTCTCAGTACTTTATTACATTGGTTTCTGTCTTTATGGCCTTTTTTGGCAGCAAGATAAACAGAGTATCATTCAAGTTTTCCCTGAAGTGCAATGCCAGACTCAGATATGCCTCGATATCCTGTGTTTCAGTCTGCGGCAGCGTTGTGTGTTGGTGTGGGCAGCTTCAGTGACCCCAGCGATCTCCCCGGCCTAGCTCACTTTCTGGAACACAGTGAGTAATTAATCCAGTAGACAAGTATTGTCATCTTTTTTTAAAAAAAGTTTTCATTGTTCTTTAATTCAGTGGTTTCTCCGTCCCCAGATACATCCTCAGATATGTTTTCAATGTTTCCTATCACACATCCTAATTTTAAATGCATCCTTGTGTAGTTTGTTTTAATTATTTAGTGTGCCTCTTAGCCTATTTTGTCTCGTTCAGTATCAGTTAACAATATGTGACATTTCCCAGAATATCCATCTCCAGAGGGACCAGATCCACCCACTGTGGGGCCACAGGGCAAAAAATTAGTTTTCAGGCTCTATTTGACCCACTTTTCTGCCTGCTCTCTGTGCATTATGCATCTAACTCATCACTTACAAATGCCCATTTACTACATAGAATGCATGATAATGTATCCCAAGATACAGTAAACAGCAAACAATCCAGCAAAGATTGTTGTATACCAGTTGCTTTTGAACATTTGCAGCTTTCTCCTACTGAATGTCCCTTTTTTTTAAACTCCTATACATAATATAAGCAAAAATTAATGTATTCCTGCATAAGGAAAGTCTTAGAATGTGAGGTGCAAATAATTAATTTACTACCAACCAAGTGACGCTACACTCTTCGTGGGGTTTTGGGGCTCCTGGAAATCTGGGGCCTGTGGGTTAATGTCTGCCTTGCCTTGTTGGCAGATTAACTTTACATCACCTACAGGAACAAGGCAAGAAATCACTGCATTCACTATGAGGAAGCAAGCAAGATATTTTTCAGTTGGGGGGGGAAAAAAAAAGCTAGGCTTGCACAAAATGCCACATAACTTCAGAATTGCAATCCAATCTATTGATGCTACTGTCAGCAGAGAAATTGCTATCTGTCTCCTCTACCAATAGTGATTGTTGAACATTGTTTCCAAATGATCATTCTGAAAGGAAACCTTTTCTCATGCTGTCACCAAATATTCCCGGCACTATTTAGAGTTATGTACGCGGCTTCATCTGAGACAGAGTTATCAAAATTCTATTAAAGCTGAGCCAGAAATGTGATGTGTTATTGTCTGCATTTGTCTCATTGTCCACATAAATAAGAAAACGACAAAAGACACATCGTGCAAGTAGCTTTAATAGATTATTTTCTTTGGATTTCTTTTTTTTGATGATTTGTAATCCCCTCTCTCTTTTCACCCTTACTGTGATTTCGTGGTCGCCTAGTGGTGTTCATGGGCAGTGAGAAGTATCCATCAGAAAACGGCTTTGATGCTTTCCTCAAGAAGCACGGTGGGAGCGACAATGCCTCCACGGACTGTGAGAGGACCATCTTCCAGTTTGACATTCAGAGGAAAAACTTCAAAGAGGCTCTTGACAGGTTAGGAGTCAGTTGGGCTTTTTCATTTTTTGGTTGTTATCTTATTTTTCGAGCAGTCATCCTTACGAGGTGGTGAGGATTTACAGGTAAACACAAGACAGAAATAAGAAAAAGGAGAATATAAACTCGTATGAAGCAACGGAGACAAGTTAGAACAATTAACAATTAGTAACTAGGCTGAAACCAAAGACTCATAGAGGCTATAAGGGAAAATCTATGGTCTAATCCAAACAGTAAGGCACTTAACATGCTAAAGCATAATTTACCAAAGGAAAGTTCTAGCAGACCTGATGATTATATTGTGAAAATGTGTGGCACGTTACAGGCATATTCCCTGTTAGCGCTTGCTTTTACTCTTCAGTCCTAATACATTGGGGCAAAAAAGTATTTAGTCAGCCACCGATTGTGCAAGTTCCCCCACTTAAAACGATGACAGAGGTCAGTAATTTGCACCAGAGGTACACTTCAACTGTGAGAGACAGAATGTGAAAAAAAAATCCATGAATCCACATGGTAGGATTTGTAAAGAATTTATTCGTAAATCAGGGTGGAAAATAAGTATTTGGTCACCTCAAACAAGGAAAATCTCTGGCTCTCACAGACCTGTAACGTCTTCTGTAAGAAGCTTTTCTGTCCCCCACTCGTTACCTGTATGAATGGCACCTGTTTGAACTCATCATCTGTATAAAAGACACCTGTCCACAGCCTCAAACAGTCAGACTCCAAACTCCGCCATGGCCAAGACCAAAGAGCTTTCGAAGGACACCAGGAAAAGTATTGTAGACCTGCACCAGACTGGGAAGAGTGAATCTACAATAGGCAAGCAGCTTGGTGTGAAAAAATCAACTGTGGGAGCAATCATCAGAAAATGGAAGACATACAAGACCACTGATAATCTCCCTCGATCTGGGGCTCCACGCAAGATCTCATCCCGTGGGGTCAAAATGATCATGAGAACGGTGAGCAAAGATCCCAGAACCACACGGGGGGACCTGGTGAATGACCTGCAGAGAGCTGGGACCAAAGTAACAAAGGTCACCATCAGTAACACACTACAACGGCAGGGAATCAAATCCCGCAGTGCCAGACGTGTTCCGCTGCTGAAGCCAGTGCATGTCCAGGCCCGTCTGAAGTTTGCCAGAGAGCACATGGATGATACAGCAGAGGATTGGGAGAATGTCATGTGGTCAGATGAAACCAAAGTAGAACTTTTTGGTATAAACTCAACTCGTCGTGTTTGGAGGAAGAAGAATACTGAGTTGCATCCCAAGAACACCATACCTACTGTGAAGCATGGGGGTGGAAACATCATGCTATGGGGCTGTTTTTCTGCCAAGGGGACAGGACGACTGATCCGTGTTAAGGACAGAATGAATGGGGCCATGTATCGTGAGATTTTGAGCCAAAACCTCCTTCCATCAGTGAGAACTTTGAAGATGAAACGAGGCTGGGTCTTCCAACATGACAATGATCCAAAACACACCGCCCGGGCAACAAAGGAGTGGCTCCGTAAGAAGCATTTGAAAGTCCTGGAGTGGCCTAGCCAGTCTCCAGACCTCAACCCCATAGAAAATCTGTGGCGGGAGTTGAAAGTCCGTGTTGCTCGGCGACAGCCCCAAAACATCACTGCTCTCGAGAAGATCTGCATGGAGGAATGGGCCAAAATACCAGCTACTGTGTGTGCAAACCTGGTAAAGACCTATAGTAAACGTTTGACCTCTGTTATTGCCAACAAAGGTTATGTTACAAAGTATTGAGTTGTATTTTTGTTATTGACCAAATACTTATTTTCCACCCTGATTTACGAATAAATTCTTTACAAATCCTACCATGTGGATTCATGGATTTTTTTTTCACATTCTGTCTCTCACAGTTGAAGTGTACCTCTGGTGCAAATTACTGACCTCTGTCATCATTTTAGGTGGGGGAACTTGCACAATCGGTGGCTGACTAAATACTTTTTTGCCCCACTGTATTTTTGCTTTGTGGAAATAGCCACCGAGACATCATCCATGGGTTTGTGGACTCTACATTTTGAAACCTCACTATTGCAGTTTTGACTGCCGTTAAACCATTGTGTCCAACTATTGCCAGAAATGACCTTATTTTGATCAGAGGGTGGTTTGGCAACTTATCAGCTAACCATATCAAATTTGGTTAGCAAGCTGAATTCATAAACTGAACGGGTGAATCAAAGAGACGCGTTTACCTGGTAATTATAGTGGGAAGTAGGAGACGAAGGAAATGCTTTTGGACACTGCCAGTTTGAATTTAAATTATGTCTAAATCCTCTTTTAGTAATAACTTCAAACTTTAAAGTTACATTTAAACCACTGGTATGTCTGATGTCGCTCCATGTTTTAGTTAAATTATGGGTTTAGTTCAATCTAAACAGTGTGGATGTATAAAGTAAGTGATATGAAGTAAGAATAGTGAAACTTGGATGTCATATATTCAGATCTCAGAGGCCGATAGATGTAGTGTGGATCATGGTGTGCACTTGGATATATATTGGATGTTGTTTGTCATGTGCGTCCATCTACATCTAAATGTTTATGTCTGATCTGTGCTCTGTCTGCTTCTAAACATTACCACTTTGTCCTGTTGTTCTCAGGTGGGCACAGTTCTTCATCTGCCCCCTAATGATTCGGGATGCCATTGACAGGGAAGTGGAGGCTGTTGACAGTGGTGGGTCTTGGTGCCTATGTGCATCACTCCTGCATTCTGAGAAATTAATCCTGGTTCATATAAAGTGTTTTAGTGCATTTTCTGCATTTTTTTGTCCCATCTTACCTTTTCCTGTGTCCCTCCGTCTGTCTATCAGAGTACCAGCTGGCTAAGCCATCTGACTCCCACAGGAAGGAGATGCTATTTGGCAGTCTGGCCAAACCTGGACACCCTATGGGCAAGTTCTGCTGGGGTGAGTTAGTAAAAACAACTGCTGGGACAAATAATACACGCAGGGCCTCCTTGGGGTATGTTCAGCAATAACAAACAGGAGAGCTGAAACCTGCACCAGTTTACCTGCCTTCTCATATCCCTGCATGTGTTAGGGCTCCTCTCTGTCATGTATTATGTTTGTCACTTGATTGTTAACTTGTCACAATACCAGGGAATGCGGAGACACTGAAGCAGGAGCCCAAAAGAATGAAGATCAATGTGTATAAGCGGCTGCGTGCCTTCTGGAAGAAATACTACTCTGCCCACTACATGACTCTGGCTGTGCAGTCAAAAGGTCAGGAAAATCATTCCCATTTATTATGCATCAAGAACTAGCCGATTAGTAGATTGACAGAAATGTAATTTGTTTCAATAATTTCATACACCAAACGAACCGATTCATTGAAAAAGCAATCTGTGGATTAATCAAAAATTCAGACGATCATTATCTCAAATGAGGATCCACTTCATCCATGTTCAGCCAACTGTAGATAATCATTCCCGAATCAGCTCGAATTGCTGTATTACTCAAAACAAAGTCACATACAAAGTATCTAATGTATTTTCTTGGTTTCACAGAAAATATCACTCAGCTAATTAACTACAGCATACAAGTAAAATGATGAAGTGTTGACATTTGGTGCTGAGAAATGTCGTCCTCATGAAACACTTACTCGCCGTCAGTAAAATTCATTCTTGTTGCGCCTCTTTTGTTGTCTAAGATTCTGCAAAGGTGTTATAGTAGATCGCTAATTGGAGTAAAACAGCCGGAAATATTTATAACCATCATTTCTGTTGGAAAATGATGAAGCATCAAACTGCTGAAGATTGCAAACACCTTTCCTTGCAAGGTTTTATAATATAGGTTTTATAATATTCATAAAATTGCACCTTTTTTTTCTCTTCGCTCGCTTCAATTTTTTGTTCACCTCTAGCGCTTTGACTTGCTTGGTGCAGTAATATATGTCTGCACCTGTGTGCATTAGGTCATTATGATGTCACTACATTGCACTAATCATTCTGGTTGTGTTCAGAGGTGAAATTAACCTCAGGCATCTGACCGGAGAGTGCGGTTAAACTTTTTCAACCTATAGGCCAAAGGATTTTTGCTTATAATATTGATCAGTGTTGCCTGAAAAAGCTGTTTTTAGGAGCTTCCATATCAGCAAGGGGAAACATCTGTTTTGAAGCCCAGCTGAACAGTCCTACCTGGTTTTTACATCATGTTTCATTAAAGAGTCCATCCATGCATCTATTTTCTCGACTGCTTATCTGGTTCAGAGTCACAGGGGAGTTGGTGCTCATCCTAGCTGTCATAGGGCGAGGTTGCCAGGCTGTTGCAGGGCCAACACAGAGAAACAGATGACCATTCATGCTCAAATTCAAACCTACAACCAATTTAGAATCACCAGTTAACAAGCATGTCTTTGGACTGTGTGAGGAAGCCAGAGTACCCGGAGAGAACTCATAGAAGTGTAGAGAGAGCACAGAAAGGCCCCAGTTGGCTGGCAAATTTGAACCAGTAACCATATTGCTGTGAGGCAACAGTGTGAACTGACTGTTGACTTGGCACAAAAGAAGGGATAAAGAATAAAGAAGAGCATTGTAAACAATTGCTCCTTTGTTATTGAATTACAATTATGTACTCTAGTCTTGAAAAACAACTTTGACTTCCATTTAGTAATTTGAAACGTGCATAGGAAAAAGCTGTCACAATTAAATTAACCATGCTATACATTAAAATGTTTGTAAAAAAGGCTGCAATGCAAAATACAAAAGCTGCATCTCATTATACAATAATGTAAAAGCTCTAAATGTAGGCTTTTAGTTTGTTTGCATTAGCAATAATTAAAAAGGAAGAAGTCTCTACCTTATTTAGTTGGAAACACAGAAAGTTGTGAATTTTCATTTACATTTTAGCATTAAATTAAAGCATGTAAAGCCACACTGTAACATAGTTTCTTTTAAAGCAGGCATTTTAGTATGTATCGTTACTGCACTGACTTCTCCCCAAATCTAAGTGGTTGTTTTCAGCCAGAATAATTGAAACACACTCAAACTCTAATTTATCCTCCTTCACTCACTGCGTCCTTTAGAGAAGCTGGACACTCTGGAGGAGTGGGTCAGAGAGATCTTCAGCAAGGTGCCTAACAAGTGAGTATTCAAGAAGAGGCTCTCAGTTGCTGTGATGAGAAGCTGGCGCTATATAGATTGAGTCTCAATATCCTTTGCTCAAATGTAAATGTCAAGCCTTTTTACCATCTCTTTCTCCGCTTTCTTCATCTCAGATGCTTTTTTTCTTCTTCAAAATGATGCACCTGGAAGGGATCTCTTCTCCCTAAAGCGGAGCTGAGCTGAATTAGTGTTTTTTTTTATGTTTGTTTTTTTTTGCTGCACCGCTTCCGTATGCTTTATGAGTCATTGCAGAACCTTTTTTTAGTGAATCAGAGTCACTGTTACACACATAAAAACCACATAACCTCCAGTTTTTAAGGCTTTCATTTCAATTAAAGGATTACATTTCCACATGCTCACATCTATCCTTGTAAAATTGCCTGAAGTGACTTTAACTTCTTTAGATGAACTAAATTAATTTTCATCAAGCTTTAAATGAATGAAAGGATTTTATAGCTCTGCCTGACAGAAATAATGTGCTATTACTTCCCCGATTGTGTAAACAGTAATTGGAGACATCCATCCTCAATCTTATACTTGAAACCTTTTCCATTAACTGTTTTCTATGTTACTTAAAACATAAGGGTGGGTTGAAGTCGCTTTAATTACGTCTTGGAACTGTTTAAGTGATGGTATTGTTTTTGTGTTTGTAGTGGTTTGCCCAAGCCAGATTTCTCTGATATGGTGGATCCTTTTGACACAACGGCTTTCAGCAAGCTCTACAGAGGTACTGATACACCTTACCGGATATCTCTAAGCACATCTGGTGTACTGCAGGTTCCCACATATAAATAAGCCCTAACAGGTTATGTAAGTAGTGGTTCTCAAAGTTGGACCTTTGGGTCCTCCATAGATCAATGACTTGTAGCCCGGGGTCTCCAGAGTAGTTTGTCATCATTAATAAAAACATACTGTCTCATTTAAAATCTCATATCCAGTTTCAGACCATTTATTTAGAACAAGCACATTGGATCCATTACTGCCTTCTACATTTGGGCCAGTAGAAGCCCTGACATGATCGGGACACATCCTGTGAAATCCTTTGCTTCTCTGCTTATTAGCCAACTGGCTAGTTATTGAGCACAAAGAAATAATTCACTTCACATTTTGAAGTGACACTAATCCCAAAACAGCTTTCACTCAGTCCCTGTGATGATGCATATAAGACATTTATAATGAGTCCGGATGTATTCAAAAGAGCCGCTGAGGACCAGAATGCGTAATATGTCAGCTGAGATGAGTTGCTCGAGGCTGTCAAGCTGATTCAAATTGCAGTTTTAAAGGGGACTTGTTGTTCTCATTTCCAGCTCCATATTTTTATTCATGGACTCTACTAAAGTAGTTTTTCACATAGTTAAAACTGAAAATGAGTAGAATGTACAAATATTTTTTATTGTGTACAGGGACTTGTTGCTGATGCTCAGTTTATCCACTTTCTTAGACAAGCAATTTTGATGACATTAATGGGGTTATCATTTATCACTGACATACAGACCCAAGAATAGTGGAAACGGAGTGTTCTAGATGGCTGAACAGTTGGGAGTAATTGGCAGAGTTTAATGTTAGCATACGAAAATAAGAGCATGCAAAATAGGCTGCCTTTATGCAGTTTTATTTAAAATATATGTAACAGAAAGAGGAAAGAGCTCTGAATCAAAAAATCAGTGGTTCCATTTGCTTTTTCTGTTGATGTCAGGTTTACTTCTCCAGGCCAAGTGTCTGTTTGATTCAGGTGCTTGATGGTGTTTCTCCACCTGTTTGCATTCACAGTTGTCCCCGTCGGGAAAGTTCATGCACTGAATATCACCTGGGCTCTTCCTCCTCAGGAGAAATACTACAGGTGAGCGCCATGCAGAACATATACAACAAATATAGAGTCACACAATGCTCTCCATCTCTTGAGAGAAATTTCATCAAATTCTTTTGTTTTGTTTTTTCCCCACGCGTGTATTTGATTTGCATTGATGTCTCTTTATATAAATATAGAATTGGGTCAGTCAAAAGATACCATGCTTTTCCCCTGATTGTAGATGGATTGCATCAATGTTTTTTTGTTTCTACTTTTCATTTTCGTCAGAGTGAAGCCTCTCCACTACATTTCTTGGCTGATTGGCCATGAAGGCACAGGAAGCATCCTCTCAGTGCTTAGGAAGAAGTGAGTGTTATTGCTTCTGTCTGTTTGTTTTTCTGATTTGAGGGCACTCCAAAACCCAATTAAAAGCTCTTCAATTTGCTGGGTATACATGAGCTTTTTTCCCCGCTCTGCGCCAGCCCTGTGTGTTTGAGCCCAATCTTCATACTATACACTTTGCCATCCCACTTGACAATGTGATTCATACGTTCTCATCTCTGGATATGGCTGTACAAGTGCATTTCAGCCTCTTGTTGCTAAGTGGTGAAGTGATTTACCAAACCTTGTGTCATCCCACGTTACCAAGAGCCCATCCAATGCTCCCTTTACCATCAGCACCACTTGGATAGTGTAAAAGAATGCTCCTATTTAGTGTTTATGATCCTTTCAATTGTTGATAAATGACAACAGTGAAATTTGAGTGTACTTTGACTTAATTCCCAAACTGCAAAGGCAGTGGAGTGGTTGTTTTTATTGAATTCAGACAATCCTAGCAAAAAGGGCCAAGAGACGGGTTTGAAAATGGGAACATGTTGTCCTCCTCTGTCAGATTTGGAAATGATCTCTATGTCCGTCTGTAGAACATTACTGATCAGAGGCCTCAAATTATCATACCATGTTCTTGCTGATTATTTACCATTGATAAATCCATTAGAAATACGCCATGTAATAGTACATTTTTGTAAGTGCAGTATAAAAACTGCAGTATGGAAAGGTTTTAGATTCCTCCTAGTAGCCTATTCTGATACAGAGCAGACTTCTCAACCAAACTTGTCCTTTAAGTGCATCATCAGATGAATGAAAGATGTCTTTATACTCTTAAACAACTGAAGTGTTCACCTTGATTTATGGTCCAACAAGTCTCAAATGTGTGTAAGCTGTTCAAATGAATGATTTAATATTACATGTATTTTTGTGACTGTTCACTCCCCCAGTAGAAAGTGAAGTGTTTGCAGCCAGGAGTCATCAAGTGACATGTCTTGAATGCCCTCTATTTATTGTTCATTCATTTTACCGCATACAACAGTGAGTAATTCTTTAGTCGAAGGCCTATTTGTGGTAATTTATTGTTATGTTTCTATGTTGCATTTTCAAAGGTGCTGGGCTGTGGCTTTGTTTGGAGGAAACAGTGAAACTGGCTTTGACCAAAACACCACCTACTCCATCTTTTCAATCTCCATCACCCTAACTGATGAGGGTTTCCAAAACTTCTACAAGGTAAAGAAAACTCTTAACATTTGTTATTTCCTCTGCATTTCTTTCAAAATAAAAAGGAAAAAAACCTTGGGACTGGGCAAATTAAATTAATCAGCGGTTTAAGCATCAATCTCCCACGCAAGGTTTATTATTAATTGTCATATCATAAAGAGTCAGGTTTTCTTCATTATTAAGATACTGGAAGTAGCTGGCATACAACAGTTAAGGTCAAGGAAGCACTGTGCGTCAGTTGCTATGGCAACTCTTGTATTTAACACAAAGGCAGTGCCTGATAATTTGACAAGAGGACCATTTCGTACTCTTAAGTATGCAATGGAAAAATATCCTGTTCACCGTTACTGAGGTAATTTCCGTATAAATACTTAAACAACCTCAAGAATATTGTTTATTTGGATCAATAGCAGAATAACCTCTCAATTCACTGACAAACTCACAAGAGTTTTATGGATAATAATATGAAATGAAGTGAAGTGTAAGAGTTAGTGATATATTTCTGGTGGTACACCTGAACAAGTCGATCAACTACACAATCCAGTCAGTTACTGAGGTTCAACAGAAGGTAGGAATGGAAGTACTACACACGACTTTGTTTTTCCTTGCTGTCGGATTAGGTTTAGACATTTTTTAGTCTTCTGTTTTTTTGTGGGAAGACTAACAATGGAATTAGGAATATGTAATACCAGTGTACTAAAGTATGTATATCGTTTTGTTAAGGGCCAGTAACTAAGTGCCAGATCCAGATCATCATGATTATGATGATCTGGATCTGGGAACACCTTCAGTTAGTTTGCCCTATGGCCCTATGGCGACAAAAGCTTACTTTTGAGGGATATCCAGACAAGACTTTCCTGTTGACTTGTTGCTTATTATAAATGGTGAAAAGGCCAATATAAAGCTTTTGTGAAACAATAGTTAATGGTTTCAAGATTTCCTTTTCAGCAGATAAAGTCCTTTTGAACTTCATATGAACTGCTTATCTACAAAGGTTGCTTAAACATTGTTGGTCAATGGAATTTTAACTACAAAGGGAAACCTTCAAAAGTCTTATCACTCACTTGGTTATATACCTATGCGGACTTTGGCTTATATAGATTAGCTTTTTTTCTCTTCTTTAAAAAATTGTTCTTTAAATAAAATGACTTGATTAGAGGGATCAGCAGACTCGAGGTGGATGACACTAAATAGTGTCAAGCTTGACATTAAAATTACAGCGTGCCATTGGATTACCAGTGACATGTCTCCCACTTCTCCTCCTGTTAGACACACAGCAAGCCAACTTAATATGAAACTGGTGCCGGCAATAAAAACCTCCTGCAGTTCAGAAAAGTGTTCCCTCACAGGTTTAAGGCTGTATTTGTATAAGGGGTTAACTTTGCTTGGAGCTTGCCTTAGGTAGCCCATAGAGTATTACAGAAAGCATACAGCTCTCATTTAAGTAAGTACAATTTATTTATGTAGCACTTTTCACATATAAAAATCAAAAAGTAAAACATAATAGCAGGCAAAGAGCACCATAAATACAAAAAGGACAATTTCTTTTGTATTTATTATGAGGCTACTGCTGGCTAACTTGACTAGCATAAAAATGGACACTGACAAACAGCTATTCTAGTGCTATTCAAAGATAACAGAATGCACCCTACCTGCATCTCATATGCTCATGAATAAGCATGCTGCTTCTTACTTGTACAGTCTTCACAAGGATTGGGGATTGTGCCACAAACTGTGTACAGACACTAGTGGAAAAAAGATCAGATTTTGCAACAAGACTGAGACCATAAAAATCTGCCTGCATTTTTAAAGTGTCTGCTTCGTAGCTGGTCTTGGCAAGAAACAGTCTGGTGCATAATTCCACTGTAATGAAGATATTATGTATTAATTAGCGAGACTATGAAACCAGTGGACTTTCCAGTCTTTGTGCTAGCTAAGCAAATCAGTTACTGGCAGTAGCTTCATACCTGGTGTACTGCTATGAGAGAGGCATCAATCTTTTTTATAACTCTGGGCAAGGAAGCAAATGCATATTTCAAAATATCAAAAGGCCTCTTTAAAATTGATGTCTGGAGTTAGAAAATACTAATTTTAAGTTATTGTAAGTGATTTTTTACTTTGTCACAACTGATGAACAATGGTTTTGTTCAATGGTAATAATTATTTTTTTACTCTTACTATTACTTTAACAGAGATTTGATATTTTCATTTACATGTCTGATTCTCTAAGAGTGGGATCAAGACATGTATTACTGAGCTGTTTAGTATTCTGAATGAAACCACTTTTTCCAACTCAGTTTTCAGAGCTGTTCTAATGACTATAATCAGGTAACCATAGTTAACATGATTGGCAACTTCTTTTTGGCATCACTGTAATTGTTATGTATCATAAAACTTAACAATACCTCCATATCGATTGATTGCAGAAAGGAAGGAATCATTTTTTGCTGGAATTCTACTAACAATAAATGTGGTTATACATTAATAATTTGCTTGTCTGTGGCTTTTAACAGGTGACTCGCCTCGTGTTCCAGTACCTGAAGATGTTGCAGACACTTGGACCACTGCAAAGGCACTTTCTTTCACTCACTTTCTCTCTCACTCACACACACACACCTTCAAATCAATCTTAACCCTCAAACAGTGCTTTAAATGGGGTCTATAAAAGTGAACACATGTCCACCGGTCCTCATTTTTCCAAAAATATCCTCACTAAGATAGGTAGATATAAGATAGGTATATTTCTCAGTTTGAAATCAAATATACAACATGGATTTTCTGTCTGTTTGATTGTCTGACTCATTGTGTAGTTGTAGTAAATGCTGCTTTATTTGAGATAGTGACAACATAATATGTGTGGTTGGCTGTTATTTGTATATTTATGGTCTTATTATTTTTGTTATTATTATGTTCCTTATTCTGTCTTAGAGAGTGCTGGTGTTGTGGCGTCTAAGCAATTTTATGAGGTGAATAAAAGTTGTAATTCTTTGTTTCTTTCTGTCTGTGCACTCAGGATATATGAAGAGATTCAGAGGATTGAAGCAAATGAGTTTCACTATCAGGAGCAAGTAAGGCTAACAGCCTTCATTAGTCGCTGAGTTGCCGTGTTTTGGACATGTAGCAATGTATCATTGTTATTATCAATGAGATTGTGTGAGTAAAGCCTCTCGATTTTGATTTTCTCTTTGCCAGATTGATCCTATAGAGTACGTGGAGGACATTTGTGAAAACATGCAACTGTTCCCTAAAGAAGACTTCCTGACAGGAGATCAGTTGATGTTTGAGTTCAATCCAGAAGTAAGTAGTTCAGTAGTTCTGGGAGTGAACCACTTTCAGGGCTTTTATTCTAAAATGCAAAATGTCCTTTTTTTAGATAAAGATGTTAATGAAACAGGTCACTCAAAGGTAGAAAAATATAGATGTGTTTCTCATCGCTCCTTTAATGATTTTGTTTCTAATATATTTCTTAGGGCTGAGATCCTCTTTTCTGCTGGTGGATGCTATTTTGCATCAAAAGTTACAGTCTAATTGTGGCTTTGCATATTTTTTGTGTTAACGCCTGTTCTCTTTTTTTGTCTCATTGTTTTTGGCTGCTAAAACTGTCTCCCATTAATGTTGATGTTCTTTAGAAAGGGAGGAAATATGATCTCTCTCTGTGCTGCAAACATCTTTTGATTTGATTTTGTGTGTGTGTGTGTGTGTGTAGGTGATCAGTGCAGCTCTGTCTCTCCTCACCCCTGAGAAAGCCAACCTGATGCTGTTGTCACCAGAACATGAGGGCCAGTGTCCCCTCAGGGAGAAGTGGTTTGGCACACAATACAACGTGGAGGGTGTGTGTGTGTGTGTGTTTACTGTGACTGTAGCAGTTGCTTCGTACATTGTAAGCGTTCAGTGAATACATTGTCTTTTTTTCCCTTGTGTGGTGGTATTCAGCCACATATAAAGCAGAGCCAGCAGTAGAAATGCCAGCATTTATCTCTGTCTTTTATATGGCAAACAATGGCTTTGGAAAAGCATTTAAATTAAAATATAAAAGTAGAGAGTTCACTTTATTCAGCAGTTGAATCAAATTGGCAAGTATTTCTTATTTGTTAATAGATGTTTAACCTTCATACAGATATCCAGCAAGAGTGGATGGAGCAGTGGACAGGAAACCTGGAGCTTACTGCTGACCTCCACCTTCCTGCAGAGAATAAGTTCATTGGTAGGTGAAGAAACTTCTTTTTTGCATTATGGGCAAAAAAGTAGGTCTTTCTGGCCTAATCTGCTGCATGCTGTATCTGAAAAGTGTCCAATACGATGAGCTGGACAAGATGTGCGCCAGCAGTTTGAACTTCAGCTCTCCATTAATCCATCCACGAAATACTGGTAATCAGATATATTGACCAAACCTGGAGGAACTGAGTGTTTTTGTCAGTGTATTTTGTCATTTCTAATGCTCCCTTGTTAGTCACTGATCTAGCTGAGGTGTATTAATTCAAGCTAAAATTTGTGAAGTCAGGATGGTATTTTTCACTCTGGGGGAGGTTGAGTGATTTGAAACCCCACTCGGAGCATTTGCAGTAAGTTTTCTCCCCCTTACCTCGGCAGTTATTAAAGCAGCAGTTAAATGTTGTTGCACAGCATGTTTATCCTCCTCCTATAATTTAAGTCCAGGGGAGAGAAACTTTGCTTTTTAGAAGTGTTGTGTTAAATTAGCTCAACCCATATTTTGACAACAGCGCAAGATGGAGAAAAATGTTTGAGAGATCACAATAGCTGTGTCGGAGGAAAGATGGTCCTGTTTTTGTTGGCTTACCCTTGTATAGCTTAACTGATTTCATGTGTGGTAAATTATGTATTTAATACTATTTTATTCCAGGCTTTTCTTGTTGTAGTCTAGCAGAAATTCTTTGTTTTTCTGTACAAATCAAGCCACAGCTTCTGTTGGAAAATGAAAAACTTAAAGTGCCACAAACTGTAGTTCCTTGAATGGCCACTTGAGGCTGGCTTCTAAAGCAAGTTAGTCCCCATAAACCAGGGTTAGAGAACTCCAGGCCTCGAGAGCCGGTGTCCTGCAGGTTTTAGATCTTACCTTGGGTCAACACACCTGAATCAAATGATTAGCTCATTACTAGGCCTCCGGAGAACTTCAAGACATGTTTAGGAGGTAATTTAGCCATTTAAATCAGCTGTGTTGGACCAAGGACGCATCTAAAACCTGCAGGACATTGGCTCTCGAGGCCTGGAGTTCCATACCCCTGCCATAAACAGTGTTACCAGCTTTAGAGCACAAATACACCTGCTTTCAGCCTGGTACAGAACACCACATTGGTCTTTATCACTAATTTCCCTGTTCATGGCGGGAGTACAGGGAGTACATTTAGTTGAACTTCGATTTTAAGTTGTGTTAAGGCTCAAAATATAAGAGGATGCTGTGTCATCCTGTGATTGGTTTTTATTAGAGGACACACTCTGAGAAGTCTCCTGCTTGTTTTGTTTTATAACCTTTTTTCCCCAGACATATTTAAATTCCATTTAATATCACATTGAATTATTGATGCATCTTGATAACCAGACTAGTTAAATATTGCTATCCATATCTGATCAAAAATCAGTCAAATCAGTCTGTAGACGCCTACGTTATCCATGATGCAACTCAACGCCTTGCAGCTTGGTCAGACATGTAAGGCTAATTTGACCATAAGCCTGTGGCTTGTGGTTATGGGGCAAGCATGGGAATTTTTTTTTTTCGACCTGCAACAGCAAAATGCCCCCCAAAAAATACAGTTGTGGAAAAAAATAAGTATTCAAGATTGAGATTCAGTTTGGGGGATGTTATTAGTTTTACAAATAATTGAAGTTATTTCATTAGGTTATAATAATACAACACCTAACACCTTAAATATTGTAGCAGAACAAAATTATGGAAAAGTTACAAATCAGTTTTGAACAACTTGTCGTTATAGTTATAAAATTTCACTGTGAAATAGATTTAATCCATCACTGTCTGCATTTTCAAACGTACCACTTATTTGGCTACAACAAAATGAACGAATTTTATTAAATGAATTAATTTAAAAGTAGAACGAAAACACATACAGTTTACTAAGTGTATCATCACAGGGCCAGCTCCTGTAATGTACCAGTGGATAAAGTTTGGATTGTAAATTCAGACCGATCGGCACAAAAATGGTTACACAGCACCAGTTATATTTGCTGATTGCATGGATTGAACGGTGTATGTTAATTAAAGGTCAATATTTTAATTTAAACACAGAAAAACAAAACACCTCTGGCTCACTTCTGGCCAAATGCAAAGGTTGATTCATTCTGTCGTTGCAGTTTGCTTACAAACTTTGTAAAGTGACAGACCCACGCGGCCAGCTTTACTAAAAGCTGGCAGCTTCACTTTCTGGCCCAAGGGTTTCTGAATCATTTATTGTGGGGGTAACATCTTTCTCTGTGTTGACAAGCGACTACATGTTTATCCCTAAACTGTATATAATGAATTGTCGAAAGTCACGCATTATTTATGAGGCTGCACCGAGTGGAATGGTGATTTATTGTGTGTGTGCACTTGTTCAGCCACTGACTTCACCCTGAAGCCCTCTGACTGCCCAGACACCGAGTTCCCAGTCCGGATAGCCGACAGCGACAGGGGCTGCCTGTGGTACAAGAAAGATAACAAATTCAAAATCCCAAGAGGTAGACTGTGTGTTAGTGTGTGTGTACTTGTACTGTGTGCATCAATTAGCATGCAAGATGTTACTTTAAAGGTATTTAATGTCATTAGGGAATGGTTGACACCTGCTTGCTCTCTCTTCTTCTTTAGCCTACGTCAGATTCCACTTAATCTCTCCAGTAATCCAGCAATCCGCTAAGAAGTGAGTTTAAGCTCAGATAAGAGTTTGTGAAAATAAGTGTTTGTTTTTTGCTATGACCTTTGTTAATGTCTGCTTTTTAATCGTCTCTCTCTCTCCCACTGCCTCCACTTATGTCTTTTTGTCACTTTTATCCTCCCTCCCCCACGTTTCTCCTTCCTCTGTCCTTCCTCCTTCTTTTTCTATTTTGCCTGTTTTTTTTCCTCTCTATCCTCCATCTCATCCTTCTTACCTCCTTCTGTACTATTCCCTGCCCTCTCTCTATTTCACTTTTCTCTTATTCTCTTTATTTGTCGCCTTCCTCTTGCGCTCCAGTGTGGTCTTGTTTGACCTTCTGGTAAACATTCTGGGCCACAACCTGGCAGAGCCAGCCTATGAGGCTGAAGTGGCCCAGTTGGAGTATAAACTGGTTGCTGGTGAGCACGGACTGGTCATCAAAGTTAAAGGATTTAACCACAAGCTTTCTGTGAGTAAGCATACATACACACATAGATAAACAGTTTGGATAGTGGCATGTTGCATTTTAGGCTCTGTACACCACCACAGGGGATTTTAAATCAAACATTCAATATACAGCTTTAATTCAAGGGGCTTTACAAAAATTTTGCTTAACTGTTTAGGAATTATATCAATTTTTATACATAGTCAACATTTTTAAAGGCTCAAAGTTAATTGGACAAGCCGATATAATTTTAAATTCATGCTTGGATAAAAATCCTTTGCAGTCAGTGAGTGCCTGAAATCTACTTGAGATGGTCTGCCAGGCTTTTCCTGTACCCGCCTTTAGTTGGGACTCTCTGCCTTCTGTTTCGTCTTCAGTAACTGAAAACCATGCTGTGTTGGGTTGAGATCAGGTGACTTACTTGGCCATTGAAGTATATGCCTATGTCTTTGTCTTGAGAATCTCTTGGGTTGCTTTTGCAGTATGCTTTGGATCATTTTCCCATTTTAACTGTGAAACAGTATCCAATCACTTTTGAAGCTGTTGGCTAAATGTGAGCAGAGAGCATAGCCCTGTACACTTCAGTATCCTCCCTGCTACTTCTATCAGCAGTCACATTATCACTAAACACTACTGACCCAGTTTTACTGGCAGCCATACACGCCAAAACATTGCCGCCACCATGTTTGACAGATAGCGTGGTATGCTTCAGATTATGAGCAGTTCCCTTCATTCTCCATACTTTTGGCTCCCCACCATTCTGGTACAAGTCAAACTTGGTTTTATATGTCCAAGGAATTTGACCTATTTTCTGGAAAAGTCGAATCTGGCTTTCCAGTTCTTATGTCTTTGTCACCTTGTCATAAACCCGCTATAATCACATTCACGAAGGTGTTTCTTGATTGTAGATTTTGTCAATGACATGTCTACGTCCTTGTGTCTGTGAAAAGGTTTTTCTCAAACAAGGATTGACTTATTCGATGTAGTTGTTCCTGTGGTCTCATCAGTGCATTCCTTTTAAAGAATGTACCAGAGTGTTGATTTGGAAGCTCTGATAGGTTTATTGCAGTTTTTCAGTGTAATTATGGACTCCTTCACTTGAATCATCTCCTTGGAGCTCATGTTGACGATTCCAGAGAAAAGACACCAAATGCAAGTCCAACAATTGGAATAAGCTTCAGCTTTTGATCTGCTTAATTGTTATAAAATAACAGGAAATGGGCCTCAGCTGGCCATAAAAATGTCTGTCTGTGATACGTTTATTTTAAAATCCACTCTGTTGGTGTTTAAAGGCTAAATTTATTTTAATCCCCAAACAGTTACAAACACAACTGTACGTGTAATTGTTTTGCATACATTAAACCACAAACTGAATAAGAAAGAATCTTATGTAATGTATGTGTGACTTGTTGACCATGTTTTTGTCTGTAGTTGCTGTTTCACCTGATCATTGACCACCTGGCAGATTTCTCGGCCTCCTCTGACGTCTTCAGCATGTTCGCAGAGCAGCTGAAAAAAACCTACTTCAACATCCTCATTAAACCTGAGAAACTCAGCAAGTACGTTGCTTCCCCATTGCTATGTGAGATTATCGAGTGTATGTTGCCTTCTAGTGGTGAAATGTGTGACAGCCCTAAATAGAAGAGCCTCCGGTCGTCACCGTCCTCTTTTATCTTCTCGCTCTCATCCTTTTTTTTTCTCCTCCAGGGACGTGCGCTTGTTAATCTTGGAGCACTCTCGCTGGTCCATGGTGGACAAATATCAGGCTCTAACAGCTGGTTTGACCACTGAAGAGCTGACTGAGTTCAGCCGGAGCTTCAGAGCTGAGCTCTTTGCAGAGGGACTGGTGCAAGGGAACTTTAGCAGTGCAGTGAGTGGACAGCAGACAGCACACAGACAAGCATACTGATTGACAATAATATTAGCTGATTAGAGTGAATCAGTCAACGTTCACGTCTACTCTTGCCTCACTTGCTACTGGGTGTACTTGACATTGCCCTCGTGCTTGGCTGATTGCCTCTCCTCACTCTCTTTCTCTCTTATCTCTCACTATTCATTACTCTTTATTGTATTTCCTCCACAGGAGTCTGTGCAGTTTCTGCAATATGTCACAGAGTAAGTCAGTTATTACACTGAATGCACTCCCTAATGAGAACACCAATACTATACAATCAAATAGATTTGTTTGCTATAATACGCCGTGATTCACATCAGCTTCAGTTGTTTAGTCCATGATTCGCCTTTGCTTTTTTTTCCCTCTCTCCTCTTTACCTTCTCACTTCTTTTACTCCCTCTCTCCTCGTGTCTTGCCTGGCAGTAAGTTGCAGTTCTCCAAGCTGACAGCGGAGGTACCGGTGATGTTCAGAGTGGTCGAGCTTCCACAGAAGCACCACATCTGTAAGGTCAAATCACTCAATAAAGGAGACGCCAACTCGGAAGTCACTGTTTACTACCAGGTATACACACACAATGTACATGCACGTCTACAGGTCATCAAGTCGTTTTTATCTCTGAAGGTTCAATTTTTTACGCACACAAATTCATTCCCATTTTCTTTCTGTTTGCGTTTTATTCAGTCTGGCCCCAAGGCTTTAAGGGAGCACACGCTGATGGAGCTGTTGGTGGTGAGCATTACAATATGTTGCTTCTCTGTTTCCACACACTCCCTCTTTGATGCCGTCATCCCTCCATTGTTGACTGAGTTGTTTTTGGGGGGGGGTTTCAGATGCACATGGAGGAGCCCTGCTTTGATTTCCTCAGGACCAAAGAGACTCTGGGGTGAGTTTCTGCTGCGTTCGATAATATTTTTCTGTTCATTTAAAACCAAATTTCTGAAACTAAGCGAAACAGTGAGTTTTTCCATTCAAATTAGCATTACACGCTAATATTTTTCTAAAACTAGAAAGCTGCAGTTAATTTGATTTATTTGCATTTGTCCTAAATGTGCTCCATATGGAAATACACAACTTTTCAAAGTAACTTCCTTAATATATCCAGTTCTCTTCCTCTTTTTTTTTTTGCCATTTTGAGGGTATTGAAGTTATTTTATGTGAAAATCAAAGGTATGCAGAGAAACTAACCTTCTGTTTCCACCTACACGTCTCTGTCTGTATTGTATTTCATTACTTTGCCTTCTAGAAGGAACAAGTCTGTGCCGACCTTGTTAAGAGACTGTCGGATTTCTGTTTGGTGTGTCTGAAATGTGGGAGCTAGTAATATTTAAACCTTTGCCAAGCTGCTCTAGTTCTACTGGGACAAATGCTTTTCACATTGAAATTCAGTTTTCCTACTTGCCAGACTGGTTTTATTACAGAGTGCAAATCAGATGTAATGCAGTTTTTCATCAGCTTATTTCACCCGTATTTTCTCTAATCCTAAAGCGTTCTTGTTGTCTCCGTCTGCAGATACCATGTCTACCCCACCTGCAGAAACACCTCAGGCGTTCTAGGTTTCTCTGTCACAGTGGAGACACAGGCCACGAAGTTCAAGTGAGTCTGCAACACACAATGGAAACCTTTAATTTGCCCAAAGCAAGATACGATTTATCTTAACACCTTTCCCAAAACCAAGGTAAATCTATCTTGCTATTCATCCAAACCCAAGCTGCAATTTATCCATGTGGCCATGGAAAGTGAAGCAAGTGGAAGTGATAAATGACTAAAGGAATCCAATGCGTTCTATACCCTACAATATTTCTCTTACCTCTCATCTCTCTCAGCACCGAACTGGTGGAGTTAAAGATTGAAGAGTTCTTGACTTCATTCGGAGAGAAGCTCAATGCACTGACTGAGGAGGCCTTTAATACTCAGGTCTGCGTAAATGTGTTTTGTTTTTTCTTATTGTATTCATGAGTTTCCCATTCTTATGGAAAAAGGTACAGAAAATGCTGCCTATCCAGAAATTTTCTAAATGTCAAAAGTTGTATCTCATTCCATTAATAACACATTTCTGAGTCATGTAAAACTCGGCTGAATGCCTAAATGTGAAGCTGCACTGTGGAAGAAGTGACTAGAAAGCCTGTGTGCTCGTGTTTTCTGCAGGTGACTGCTTTAGTGAAGCTCAAAGAGTGCGAGGACACACATCTTGGTGAGGAGGTGGACAGGAACTGGGCAGAGGTGGTTACGCAGCAGTATGTGTTCGATAGGCTCAATAGAGAGGTGAGGACAACATGATGTTTAAAATAACGGCTCTGATGTTGTTTAAGACGTGCTCGTGCTGCTAAAGTAGTTCTGAGCCGTGACCTTGATGACCGTGGGACAAATCCTTTGGTTTTGAGGGTTGTGGGTTAGTGCCTTTTTGTTCTGGTGCATTACAGGGTTGTTCAGTGTTATTTACATCCACATAAACACCAGGACTGTTACACTGCAAAACATTGTTAATATAATTAACAGAATGACCAATGCTATTCACTTGCTCTATGAATGTATTGCTGCTGAATGGGAGTATATTCTCACATAATTGCAGTCGCCTTATTCTTAACCGTTTGCCCCAACTTTGTCATCTAGACTCCACTATGGGCACATGTATGGTCCTACCACGGGTCCTCCAATTTAGTGGAAGTCTGGACTTTGTTTGGGACATTGCAACAGCGCATTCTTTTCTTTTTCAGCCATTCTGTTGAAGATTTGCTGCTGTTCTTGGGATCATTGTCCTGTGGCGTGAGCCCAGCTTTTGCTGTTAGCTGACAGATGGGCTCACGTTCGACTGTAGAATATTTTGGTATACAGTGGAGTTCATGGTTGACTCATTGCGGTCCTGTGGCTGCAAAACAATCCCAAATCATCACCCCACCACCACCGTACTTGACAGTTGCTACGAAGTGTTTGTGCTGATGTGCTGATTGGTTTTCACCGAGTGTGGTGCTGTGGATTATGACCAGATATCTCCACTTGGGCCGTGTCTGGACATTGTTCCAGAAGTTTTGTGGTTTGTTAAGACGCCGTTTTGCAAAGCTAAGGCTTGCAGTCATGTTTTTTTTATTATTATTATATACAGAAAAGGCTTTCTCCTGGCAATCCTTCTAAACAATCCACACCTTTTCAGTCATTTTTAAATGGGACAGTCATATGTGTTAACATTTAATATTATAGCTGAGGCCAGTAGAGTCTGAGATGTAGCTCTTGGGGTTTTTTGCTGCTTTTTTTCTCTGAGCATTGTGGGATCCACTCTGGGGAAGATTGGCAGCTGTCTTGAGTCCACTGAATAATCTTTCTCACTGTAGAATTAATGGACTGCAAATTGTTTAGAAGTTGTTTCCTTAACATCATTGTCAATGTCTTCTTTCTTGGCACTCTGTTGCACACACCTGAATGCACCAGACCTACAACCTGCCAAAACATCTGCTTTTATAGAGGCGGTCACTCTTTCTGATGATCAGTTTTATCAAGTGCATTTTATCAACAGCACCTGGCTGCTACTTACACTCTTAGTTCCTCTGGAAGCATTAAGGATATTTTTAGTTTTTAACACGCTGATTTTACATTTGGGCTTTTTTTTGTTTTTGATAAGAAAATGACGGTGAAATATTTGGGGGTTTTTTTCTATCCCAGGTTATTTGAATCCAATTTTAAGATCTGCTAAGGACCGTCTTTAATTATGAATACATAAAACCTTAAGTATAAATAGAGGGTGCGCTTCCTTTCTATGATGGCTATATATGTCTATATGTATATATTCTCAGCTCTCTACAAAATATGAACATAGTTAATACAAGTATAAAGCAAGCAAGAGAGAAATAACAAGTATTAATGAGAATGTTCACACCACTTGCATTTTCAAAGTTCAGTAGCTGAAGTTTGTGTTTTTAGGTCCACAGATAGACGTTACCAAAGGAACAGATCACAGAAAAACTTATTACAGAACCTGTCTTATTTGTGCTCTATGAAAGCACAACACTATCTCAGAACTAATTGACCCACTGGGGAGAGATAAACTGGCTGTTTGGTACTGTCAACATTGTTACCTCTCTAATTCATAGGAAAAAAATGTGGTTTATCCTTTTAAAACATGTTTGATTCTGACACTGAGAATTAAGCTGTTACATTTCCAGTGAATGGTTCTGTCTTACCATTGGTCTGTGCCACTGTGTGTTCAGATCGAGGCTCTGAAACAGATGACGAGAGATGAACTCGTCTCTTGGTTCAAAGAACATCGTGGACAGAGCAGCAGGAAGCTCAGTGTGCATGTAAGCAATGCCTTTGTGTTTATGTTGCACAGTTCTTCACTTTTCTTTGTGTTTTGGACATGATATACTTTGTATCTGTAATAATTTCGTCTCTCTGTGTCCTTAAGGTGGTGGGATTTGGTGCTGAAGAGAATGATGAGGAGGGCAGTGGTGAAAAGCAGGAAGAAAAAGGCAAAGATGAGGATTTAAGGAGCTCAGCCTACGGTGAAGTGTCTAAGCTTAGTTTCCTTCCCGCCTCTCCCAAAGTGGAAGGTGCCATAGCCGTCGTGGACATTCCTGCTTTCACTGAAGGCCTGCCCCTCTTTCCCTACCACAAGATACTTAAATAAACTTGTGCTCAGACTGTGAGACGGACTTACTCAGCCACATTCAGGGACTCTGCCTCATTAGAGATGCAGGCACTTAATATGAGGTGAAGGAAGGTTGAAGCAGCTTTGGCTCCTTTCTGGACCTGGATTTCGACTCTGGAGCCCAGCTGTAGGTTTTCCCCACGCTCTGTGCATAAGCAAAAAGACTGAGAGTGATGATAGAGTTTTCTTTTAGCTAACTGATAGTCTGTTCTGCTTTCTCACATTCAATTATTTTATATCCTCAGCAGCTGCGAGAAACTGAAATTCTTCGAATCAGATTCTCATTTATTTGGTTCTCCGAGCTGTAGTGCTGCTACAGAAGTTAAAATCTGTATTTTCCGCTGTCTGCGTCGCAGTCCAGACTGAGTATAATTCAATTTAAAAACACAAATCGACTGTGAAAACAGCAGAAATGCTTTGAACTCCATGAGTGTGAATTTGTCTGCTGGATTTCAGGCTCTGGTGTGTGCTGCGGTTATTGGGTGACCTGGATCGTGCTGTGCTGTGAAACTGCAAAGAAATAAATCATCATCAGTCGATGTTGAGTGAATGAATGAAGCCGTTTAAGCTGTCTTCACAGCAAAAATACACTGAAACTTCAAATCATTGTGACTCTTATGTGACTCATGTTAAATTTGAAAGGAGTTTTGATGTTCTGGGTGCAGTTTTCTTGGCATGCAGTCACATTAAATAACACAGATGGCACAGAGAGACGAGTAGTTGCTAGAATCAACTGCGTCACACACTGAGGTTATTTTAAAGTCAGAAATGTTTGCATGCCGGTGACTCAACGTGATGTCATTTCTACAACTTTAAATTATGTGAAAATTATACATTACTCACAGACGCTCTGCCCGAACCCTGAAGAAGAGGCTGCCGCAGGTGATTTTGTCTTGGTCTTGTGCTTGGAGATACTTTGCATTATTGAATGTATTTAAAAAAAAATAAAATTAAGCCCAGCTCAGTAGAGCATGTTAACAGAATTGACTAATATGCCTCATACTGTAGAAAAGCCTTCACCTGCAGCAGCGCCACACGTGATGATAATTGTTACAGCTTTGTGATGGAAGGCAAAACAGCTCGTTGGCATAAGATTCACATGGTTCCTGTACCACACCACACATGGCTCTTCTTCAGGCTATGCAGAGGCAAATCCACGGCTCATACTCTTACTGCATTGGGAGTGTGTTTGACAATGTAGCTTTGCCAATCAGATGCTTTCCAGATGGTATTACATGATGGACTAAATTTTGATGGTACTTCTCTGTGTTCATAATTGCATACATTTTGACAAAATCCCCAACACTACTGGCTGAAATATAGCCCCAAACCATGACACCAAACACTCCCCTGATCTCCTCCTCACGTGTTGACAATAAACCTCAAATTTGGATTAGTCGTTCTAGAAAACCTGTTGACCTTTTTCATACCTCAGCCTTTTCTCTGAATTTCCCCTTGTAAAGATTTTCTTCTTGGCAGCCACACTTCCACTGAGACCATTTCTGATTAGTGAACAGTAGACGCATCAACTTAAAGGATCAGGATGCATCTCTCGGGTCCTGTTTCAGGTCTTTGCTGGATTTCTTAAGGATATGACTATTAGATACTGTTCCTCTGCTCCACTTCTGTCCTCTACTTGTTCAATTTCCTAACAATTTTTAAGAACACACTGCACTGCTGAGATATGCCAAGTTCACCTTGCTGGTACAAAAATACTCTTTTATTCCTGTCAAACTATGTTATCTTTGGCATTTTTCATAAAGTTAGATAAAAAGGCTAATTATGAAATAACTGATGTGTTTTTACAAGAGGTTGCTAGTAAAGTGCTTAAAGATAGCATTTATAACTAGTTCTGTGCTAAGTTGTCTGTTATGTTTCGTCACGACACTGCTTCATCCATGAGTTAGGTGCCGTTATAAGTTTGATTGATTCGTAGGGCAAACAAAAGAAAAAGTTTTTATTTTAATAATGATGGAAGTACAGTCCCGATCAAAAGTTTAAGACCACTTGAAAAATGGCAAAAAAAAAAAATTATTTTGCATGGTTGGATCTTAACAAGGTTCCAAGTAGAGCTTCAATGTGCAACAAGAAGAAATGGTAGTGCGACAAAACATTCTTTTGAGCATGCAATTTATTGAAAACAACACTTAAACTGAAACATGCTGTTTTAGAGCTGATCAAAAGTTTGAGACCACATGCCTTTAAAAGGCCAAATCTGCAAAAATGTGGATTCATTGTCATTTTCTGTCAGGTAGTCACACTGTCACAACGTTCTAATAAAAAAGGCAAAAAACTTTCCCTTTTTGAACGTGGTCGGGTTGTTGAACTGCATAAGCCGGGGCTCTCGCAGTCATTTGGAATTTCTTAAATGATCCTGAGAGTCATGGAACGAAAAAGTCAAGTGGAAGACCCAAAAAAATTTCACCAGCACTGAGCTGGAAGATCCAATTGGTTGTCCGTCAAGACACTGGACGATCCTCGACCCAAATCAAGGCTGTTACTGGTGCCGACTGCAGCCCCGTAACCATCAGACAGCAACTGAGACTGAAGTTGGGCTTCAAAAACCAAAAATGTCTTCAAAGGCCTCGTCCCCTTGAACGCCACAGAACTGACCATTTGGACTTTGCAAGAGAGCACCAAACATGGGACATTGAAGGGCGGAAGAAAGTTTTATTCTCTGATAAGACAATTTAACCTTGATGGTCCTGATGGTTTCCAAGGTTACTGGGATGACAAGCCACCTGAGATGTTTTCTACGTGCCACAGTGGTCTGGGGTGCTTTTTTCCTTCAGTTGAACAATGGAGCTTTAGGAGGTGCAGGGGTGTCAAACAGCCACTGGCTATGTCAGAGTCAGCGGCCAGAAGTTGCAACCCAGAAGTTGCAGAGAGCATCCCTCATGGCCCCCAGATTTGACCCATTTAGTCAATTTTTCACAGATTTGGATTATAATGCATGTTGATACAAAATATAATCAACAAATCATAGATTATAATAGGGTGAGATAATAAAAACAACTGCTTCTTGGTAATACCACAAAATAAGGGGGGGGATGAAGCCTGGTTAAAATTTAATCAATGCTACCTGTGGGAAGGATCATGTTTCTACACTCCTTTTAATGGTACAATGTGGAATTAATTTGATCGTTCTGGATGTATGGCAGCAAATATGTTCTACTCTACAGCACCGCAGAGCATTGCTGGTGGTGACAAACAGATCTAATTAGCTTTGACTATATTGGTCTAAGCATTGCCTCAGTGGTAGATCAGCTGCATAAATCTCCTCTGTGGAGAATACAGGATATTAAGAACTGGCTACTTGTCCTACATAACACTAAATTCAAGATACTGCAGCTTTGAAGAGGAAAGGGAGGGAGGGGGTGGGGGAGGGCATTTTGAATTTGAACTAATAAGAACAACCGCTAGCTTCAGGAAAGCTTCAGTCCTCTCTGTACTGCTGCTACAGGCCTGCCTCTACCAAACTGTGTGTACTACACCCAAAAACATCTTTAAGGTTGAAGGAGTTGAAAATCTAGTTTCACACTCTACTTACTCACCCTCCAGGATTTCACATAAAGGTTTATTGATGCCTCAATCTGGTGAGCTCAGAGGCCACTGAAGGCACTTGAGTTTATTTAGGTGTTAAAAAAAAAACACTTGTGAAGGCTATTTGGCCTTTGGAAGAGTGGTGCATGTAAGCACTCATTTAAAGTGGGTGCAAGGGAACCAGACTTTCAGCTTAACGTATTCGCTGAGGTTGTCTCAGAGTCTGGTCCCTTTCATGCAATGTTCCTGTTTTGTTATCCTGCTAGTAATGTACTGTATATAAGAGCAGGTCTATTAAAAGTTAATCAGCTTGTGCTTTTACTCGCATAATTTAAACTGTAGCTATATTCTCCTCTTTGACATAAATGGGTTGTGGGACATCATTTTCTTTACTTGGCAAGTTTTCAGGCTTTGTCTGAAGTTTGAAGTGGTGTGTTTTTGATATGTTTTTATTTTAGACAAGGTTCATTGTAATTTCTTGGTTATATCTTGTGTTTTCTGTGTCTACAGATATGTTAGTGACTCTGGTTTGGATAGAGAGCACACTCCGGTTAGACAAATGGCATTAAAGTCTCATGATTTCTTATTTGACTGTTCAGACTGAGGAGAGGAAATAAAGTATCTCTTTTGGGACCACATATAGAAGTGGCCCACTTCAGGACTAAGAAAAGACCAGATTCCATGTGATGTGTTTTGTTCACAGTTGTCATGAAAAACAACTACAACAACAAAAAAACACATCTTACCCTGCAGTGTAGCCTCTGAGACAAACAGCGCTTTGACTTAATATAGACGCTACAAAGCTAGTCTGCTCACAGGAGCAGTGCTAACGTTCTGAGGATAATTTTTACCATGTGCACAGCTTAATTTGCTCTACCAGCATGCAAAAATGACCTAATTAGAAATCAAATCAAAATTCAATTGAGGCTTACAGGAAAGTGTTTTTGGGGGTCTGGAGAAGTTTCTCAGATGAGAGGTGAAACGTCTTCAAGCAACTTAAAGAAGGCCAGACACTTAAAGTGGGTTTTTTTTTTGGTTTTTTTGTAAATATTAAACTGATTAGCCAAAATAATCTCATTTTGAACATTCTGTACTTTATAACAAACTAATAGTTCAATCAATCAATCAAACCTTTATTTGTCACATGCAAGTTTGCACCTGCAGTGAAACACATACATATGGTTGCTGTCATATAATCACTGGGCACTTCATTGAGTACACCTTGCTAGTACTGGGTTGGTCCCTCTTTTGCCTTTAGAGCTTTCTTAATTCTTTTAAGGTGCTGGAAACATTCCTCACAGCTTTTGGTCCATATTGACATGGCAGCATCACATAGTCGCTGCAGATTTGTTAGCTGCACATCCAGCATGCGAATCTCCCGTTCCACTACTTCCCAAATGTGCTCTATTGTATTTTGTTGAGATCTGGTGACTCTGGAGGCTATTTGGTTACACGGTTTCATGTGTAGGAAATCAGATTTGAGCTCTGTGACATGGTGTGTTAAAGAGCTGGGAGCAGCCAACAGGAGATGGGTGTACTGCGGTCAGCCGCAATACTCAGGTACGCTGTGGGACTTAAACGATGTTCAGCTGGTACTAAGGGACCCAAAATATGCCAAAGAAATATCTCACACACCATTACACCACCGCTAGCATTGTTTACACCACCAGTGTTTACACACCTGCCATCTAAATGTGTCACAATGACGCAACCTTCAGACAGATCAGACAAGCCAATGTTTTCCAGGCTTCTAGAGTCCAGTTTTGTTAAAGCCATTGAAACTGTAGCCTCAGTTTCCTGTAGCAGCACCCAGAGTTGTCCTCCGTTGCTGTAGCTCATCTGCTCTAAGATTAGACTTGTTGTGCATTCATAGACACTCTTCTGCATACCTTGGTTGTTATAAATGATTATTTAAGCTACTGTTGCCTCCATTTCGGCTCAAAGCAAGCTGGCCATTCCTCTCTGACCCCTGACATAAACTGTTTTTTGTTTTTTTTTAAAAAACCCTAGACAGGGTTGTTTGGAATTTTTCCAAACATCCATGACAGTTTCTGAAATATTCCGACCAGCCTGTCTTACACTAACAACCAAGTCCCTTAAATCCCCTTTCTTCCCCATTCTGGTGTCTTAATTTTACACTCAAAGGAGTCACCCTATGCTTCTGCACCGGCTTCACTTTTCAGGCCAGGAAAATGTATAAAGTACTGCAAATTTAGACCAAAGTCTAGAGTCTCAGTGATACAAAGTAGGCAAACAAATGACAGCCATTCAATACTGCTCGCCTGGGTAAAAATGTATTTGTCTTTATCTTTAAATGCTACACAAATAAAGGATGACATTTCTAACAACTTGTTTCTAGACCAACCATGAAGCTGGGGTAAAATTTGCAGCGGAAACAAGGCATATATGCAGCATCCAATCTGCTCATTCACTGCTAGTGTCTTTTGCTTTTGAGGAACTGGAGAAGTAGCCTTTCCTTGGTGTCTAACCATGGAGACCAGCAGCTTCCCAGTGCTTCTTTGGTTAAGAAAGTTCTAAATCAGGCTTTGGGCTATGTAACTGTGTCACAAGTTGTACTACCAGCAAATAAACTCAGCCGGCACTGTCAACAGTAGCTGGTGGTCCTGCTGAGAAAGGCTTTGCGACTTTGTCCCAGAGAGTTGTGCTCATGCTGTGCTCTCCTGTCAGAAGCCATTCTGTCTCATCCGCTCTCTGTCTCCATCTCCTAGCCTGGGTACATACGCAAAGAGGAAGTGTATCACAAATGCATGCAGACAAGCTTGCCCATGAATCGGAGACGATTAGATTAGATTTGTTTAACGTGCGCACACGCACACACTCTCTTTCGATTTCACCCTGTGTAAACTTTCCACTGCTACACTCTGTGTCATTCCTGTTGTCATTCTAATTTCATAGGAGGACTCCTGCCAAGGCAGTAATGAACTCAAGTCATGAGGCAGAGGCCACGGCGAGCGGTTGTGAGCCGTGTGTGTGTAGCAGAGAGAAAATGAGAGAAGGTAAATGCAGGAAAAAATGGTGTTAAAGAGGGGGGCTGGCCAGGTTTATGCGCATGGCTTGTGGGCTTTGTGTTTATGTGTGTTTCTGTTTCCCGTGTATAACACTGGGCTTGTTTTGAGTTAATCAGTGCAGTGGGGTGTATCATCTAAGCTGCTGTAATGTGTCGACTCCTTTATTCAATTTGAGCAGTAATCTCAGCGCTCCCCACTGGCCTGCCTTCATCAGCCGCGTGCTACAAAGCTAGCTTAACTTAGCCAGGGAGACACAGAGAAGCAGAGAAATGCTGAAGAGCCATTTTCTGGATCAAGATTATACTTAGAAGAGTTTAGCCAAACTAAATCTCCTCATTATACTGCACACACAATTATTAGGCAAATTGTACTCCTCGGGATTAAATGTATTGTTGAATAAATGCAATGAGCTCGCTGTATCCAAAACTGAATATACACATGCGTAAGTATTAGGTGTTCAGTTATCAATATTAAAGCATCTGTGGAGTCGCTTTTTTCTCTCCATCTGTTTGTGATCAGATTTCACTGAAGCAGCAACCACAACCTTCCAAAGGCTGTTTATAAAACCTTTGACCAAAAATCTATCGTGAGGTATTCCTTGGTCAATAATGATGCCTCAACTTGTAAACATTCTCTCTCTTTTATGTACAATCCTGTTGAATATTTGCAGCAAAACATGGACTGTCCACCTAGCATGCCTAAATAATTCAGCTATTTCAAGGGCATTGCATCTATATGAAAGACTTATTTTTATTTATTTATTTGTTTTTTTTACATTTTCTGACTTTTCAGTGTGAATTAAATCTATTTTTCATATGGAAACATGCCAAAGCTCTTTAGTAGCTATACAAACCTTAATAGGATTTCAAAAATAACATAAAGAAAATACAGATTTTAATAAAATTAGATTAGGGGCGACAAATTATGCAGTGCTGGTGGAACAAGGCTAACATCATGGTTGTAAAAAGGTCACTCAGAGAGCTTGACTCTCTATGAAACACTGATGAGAAGAGTGTTCACTGCTTTGTTAAACACCGTGTGAGCCAATAGTTTAGAATAACATATTTGTGGATCTAACCTCCTATCGTACGTCTTTTAAAAGATTTTTTAAATCTCTCTGCGCAGGTGGTAAGACTAGAATACTCAATGTAGAACACTTTCCAAATATTTATGCACACAGTGTATGCTATGTGGATATTACTGTCAAGATGGACCTTGTTTGCTCAAGTCATTTGAGAGAGTTGTCTGCAGCTGCTTGAGGGACTTAAAAGGATGACGATGAGATTTATGGAACAGTCCTTTAGCTGCGTATCACCCTGCCCTCTGTTTTGCTTATAGTCGACTTCAGCACCAAGGACAGCACAAATAGTGGCTCGAGTTTTTTTAGTAGCTGTTTTGTGTAGCCTGTAACCTACTTGTTGCATTTTGTAGTCCTTAACCAGAGAGGAAAGTAAAAGTGGAGCACTGAAGCAAGGTCACCGCTCACCCTTGAGTATGACCTCTATATTTGCTATATAGTTGCTGCACATTAATCAGATCCAGGGGCAGCTTCAATTCAGAAGAGATTTTTTTTACAGTCTTAATGTGTGTGTGTGTGTGTGTGTGTGTGTGTGTGTGTGTGTGTGTGTGTGTGTGTGTCACTCAGCCTTTTAACCTCTTCTTTCCCCACAACTTTTCTTTTTTTACTGGGGAGATTTTCCTGTCAAAATATCTCCAATCCTGTGTAGACATGATATGGCGGGTTGGTTTTCTGGATTCTTTCAAGCTTATGACTTACTGAGACAAGTGGCATGACATGTTTTGGATGTCCTTTGGATTCCGCAGAGTCCGTGTGTACCTCTCCCACTGCAGCCGAGTATATCATGCACCCGTTTTACGCTTTCATGTCATACTGGTGACGACCCTCTGCCCCCCTGCCCCCCACCACTACCATCACCACCCCTTCCACCGTCCTGTAAAATGATATCACACGGTACAGCTGACACACTCTCACTCTTCCCACTGTTCTTTCTACCCCGCCCCACCGGGCACGGCGGTAGCAGGTGCCGAAACGCCCCCAGAGAACCTCGCTGAAAACGCGGCCATGCCGAGCGGTGACACTCTGCAGCCGGACTACCGCCTGGTCTCATCCGTCTTTAGCGCTTCACAGAGCGGTCGGATGCCATGAGATTTCCCACAGGCCCTCACTGGCTCCATGCTGTGAGTAAAACCGTGGTCAAGAGGGGATAACCAACGGCGGATAATGACGTGATGATTCCGGTTGTAGAGCCAGCACAGGGGGGCTCCGGGCACCTTTAATGACCGGTGCTGGAGAGGAAATCACTGGACTTTATTGTCTGTGGAGCCGCGTAACACCGGACCGACAGCGGTGCAAATAAGAAGAAGGGAAGAAAAGAAAGGAAACGTCTCTCTAACAGGTTGCTGAGACATTCAGTCCGAAAAGGTAGGGCATGACTGGATTTACAGTCATCCGCGCGCCACTTAACAGCTGTGCGCATTAATTTATCTGCTTAATTGAGTAAAATGAGGCTAATCAGTGATGTAACAGCTGTTAAATTGACCTCCAGCCGCCAATTCGGTTAAAGCATTAGATGTGTTTATATCGTAAAAGTAAGGATTTTCAATTTTATTTCGCCCCCAAAAAAAGAAAAAGAAAAATCGCCTCTACTGTAGTAGTAGTTTAGACGTTACTTGAAATGATGTGGACAGTAAGGTGAATAAAATCGATTTTTATTTTTAGAGGGTTTAACATCTATCTCACAGCTCTTTCTAGTAATTTTTGCGCACAGTTGTCTGATTGCATTGGACTAGGATGAAAAAGATGTCAGAGGTTATTGTGGCGTGAATGACCAGAAAATGTGCTTTAATTTGCACGATTATGACAACTTCCATATGTCTTATGAGGTAATATGAGCACTGACAGGGGGCAAAATGTGTCAGTGATTGTGTGAGCGATTAATGATGTGAAAATTGATGGATGAGTGGATTTTTGATGGGAATGCAGACAGATCCATCCCCACTTTGAGACAAACTCGTTCATTTACTGTAGCCGCAGTGCTGACCACATCACTGCTGGGGCCCTGAGGCATCTCTTGAAATCATTGTTATAACTGATGTCAGGTCTTTTTTGGGGTTTTCCAGGGGGGATTTGCAGCACAGCAGAGAATGCTCTCCCCCAGATGCTGACTTCTAAAGGTAAGGGTGCTTTTGGTACAGCTATGTCTCTGGCACTGTTTGTTACAGGAAGCCAGCACTGTAAACCTTTGGCCACAAGTTCGTGCAGTGCCTCTGATCTCTATTCTGAACCTCTGGGCAAACTGTGCAAAGGAAAGTTGTGTTTCTGCTCTTGCTGTGGATCTTCAATTCTGATCTCAAGAGTGTACTTGGATTTCTGTATAACCCCCCTCCCTCCTTTTTTTGGCATACTCTGAAAGAAATTCATCCCCAGAACCCCTGAGATGCATTCAGTCATAAGTAATGCAAAAAATAATTGACAATGAGGTAATTAGGACATGTGGTAACCGCATCAAACGCAACAGGAGACCTGATTAAGTTCATGTGCCGTCAGTCATAAGGAAAAAAGTGTATTTATGAGACTCATTTTCTGAGTATTTCATAATGAAATCTAGCACACACACACACACACACACACACACACACACCACCTTCCTCCCTCTGGCTGCCTTTGTTCCCTTCTGCACCCTTCTGATAGTGGGTGTTTCTGTCTTAGATGTGGATGTGTTCCTCTCCTCACACGCTGAGATGAGTGCTTTCAGAGGCAGACAAGGCAGAAAAGTCCCCGATTTTACTACCTGGCTAAATTGTCCTGTGATGGAAAAATATTGTTAAAGGAATGATACCTGAATAATTGAAGCCCCGGGGCTTTAAAATTGCAAGGACCTGCTGTGATTTGCGGCGCAAAGTTGAAGGCCACCTCAACGAAATATTCATATCATTATTTAAGAGTGGGTATATCATTCAGCCACTCAGGCACTGCCACCTTCTCCTGCTTCCCTACTCTCCCGTTTGATCCCTCCCCGCTTTCCTTCTCTCTTTCTTCCTTTCTCCATTTGTAAACTCATCTCTTTATTTATAAAAAATTAACCACATGCTAACCCTTATCCATATCTTCTAGCTCTTATTAAATAAGAACGTAAAAGGCATATATTGAAAATCTTGCATACCGCCTTTCTGACATAGTAGTAGTAGCTTTAGTAGTTTTTCAATGATATGTATATAAGTTTTGAGCAGTTAGACATCCATTCATCCATCTTCTGATGCTGGATGCATCTCTGGCTCATCTGGAAGGACATCAGGGCGTTCCCAATCCAGTCGAGAGATATAATCTCTACATCATGTCCTGGGTTTGCCCCTGGGCTTCCTTCCAGTAAGACATGCCCGAAGCACCTCACTTGGGAGGGACCAAAGAAATGTCCTGGACAGATGCCCAAACCACCACATCTGGCTCCTTTTGATATTGAATAGTTGCAGCTCTTTGCTTTCAGGCTCAGGTCTTTGTTCACCACAAGAGAGTGACATAGTATTCATTCTTTCATGAAAAAGACCCCCTGATACTTAAACTCATCTAATTTGGGCAGTGCTACCCATGAACTAGCCTAACATTCAAGTCTGTCCTTTCAATGATACATAATTTATATTAATCTTTCACTAATCCACTCAAACAAGCAACCATAAATGGATAGGAGAAATCGACAGAAGTGGACAGATCACGATAGCTGTGTAGTAACATTTCTAGGGAAGTGCACTTCAAGTTTTAGCATACGTTTTCAGAGGTGTGGTTATGACACTTATACAGTATAGATTTAACACAAAGTCCCTGTTAAGCAGTCCTGGTAATACCGGTATGCAGGTTTTGTTATCTTCAAAAATTACTAAGCCACATGCTTTACTCTCTCTCCTGTAGGTTGCCTTTTGTGCTCACGCCCACTCTGCCCCTCCCTGCACCTCGTTCTTCCTCTTAAAAGGGAGTTTTTCCTTCCCACTGTGGCCTACTGCTTGGCTACAGGGGGTTGTGTGATTGTTGGGCTTTCTATCTAATATTGCAGGGTCTTTACCTTACCACATAAAGCAATTGAAATAATGTATACAGTAAGGTGCTGTTGTGATTTGGAACTATATAAATAGACTGAATTGAACTGAACAAATTAAATTTCCTCCCCATTTCCAGCCTTTGCTGCAAACCTAAGCTAATTTTCCTTTTAGCTTCAGATTGACTGAACAGATACGGGATCACTTTTCATCTAATGATCTGCTGTCATCCACTGCTTTACTGTATAGCAGAGAGTTTTCTAATTAAAGTTTCCTGTCATAGCTTCTCTAATTTCCACAGTTCACTCAGGCATCACATGGGAGAAGAACCTCCCAGCTTCACAACACTAATCATCACCACATCGTCCCACATGAAAGTTCTGAGGGAAGCGGTGTTTTTTACCTCTTCAGCATTCGATCAGGGGTGTTTTTGGTTGTGGGTGCGTGCGTGTTCATTTGCATGCAGCTGTATGCGAGGATCGTTTCATTTCCCGCAGAGAAAACGAATTAAAATATGACACCTCTCTCTTCTGCCTCTCATCTCGTGCTTTTCACTGTGTTAAGAGATGGCAAAACTGCTAAATATAGTTCTGCAAGTGGAGTGTGAAACCTCTTCACCTCTCTCAGCGTTTCTAACATTGCGGAGGTCGAAATGAGAGGATTTTGTGGTAGCTTGAACAAAGGTTTAATCATCTTTCTAATGAACTCTTCATGTGCATGTTGTATGTGAACGAAAAAGGGAGGGAGAGGAGAAAAAAGCAGAACAAGAAGAAGAAGAGTCACTTTTCTTATCTGTGATACAGCAAGGCTAATGTGATTTTTAAGTAATACTAATAATAAAGTATATCCTAGAGACGAATATAACATCAGGGTAAACATGGTGTAATGCAGTATAACAGATTTAGTTTTTCTTAGCATGTGTATTTGTGTTAAAGTTGATGATTTATTGTCTTTGCATGCAAGAATTCCCGTTTTTGTGGTCTTTAATGGCTTTTCACAAGTAGAGAAGAAGAGGAGGCCAGTCAGAGACTATAGCAACTCAATGCCTTGTATTTTCTATGAGGAAGGTTCCCAACCTGCGATTGTTGAATTTATCTGCTGTATCATTAACCCAGACTCCAAAATTCAGACAGTTGAGTCAACTTGCTGGCTGTTTCCATACAGATGCGTTCGCTCGAAATATAAGAATAACTTCCCAAAGGATCAATAAAGTTGTGGTATTGTGGTTGAATTTTTCTTTCTGAGTCTTTTTCTTTCAAACTCAACTATCTGGTAAAGATTTTTTTTTATTTATGCACACAGATTTTGAGACTCGGCTGTTCAATAAAGTCATCTCTCTATGTTCTTTCTGATTAATCAATTAATCAAATCGTCTACAAAAATGTCAGAGAATTCCCAGAAGATGGCAGAAATTTTAGAAAACCACCAAGGACAAATTCTTGATGCCTAAGATCATTCATAATAAATGAAATCTAACAGTGTGTCCACTATATAGCAAAAAGCATGACCTGATTTAAATTTTGTCCCATCGAGGTTTCTCCTTGTGCACCTCTGAACCCTTCCAGCACTGCTGCTATGTTTAGATCATTAATTGGAAGTCCTGTTTTTACCTGTTGTGTGTGCCTATTTGCGGCAGCACTATGAACCTCAAATCAAGCACAAACTTCTCTTTAAGACTCAGCCAACCTGTGAGCCAAGAATCATCACTGCTGATGAGAAGCAGGTGGTCGCCACAGTGAATTCTCTGCCTGTCCCTAGCATCCCCCACTGTCACACCAACCTACTCCGTGTCCTCCTTCACTTCTACACTTTATGTCAGTCCCACCATCTCCAAACCATACCTCATAGCATGTCTCCGTACTGTTTTGTAAACCTTCCCTTTCACTCTTGCTGCTATCCCTCTGTCACAAATCATCCCTGACACTCATCTCCACACACTCCACCGTGCTTGCACTCTTTTCCCCTCTCCGTTACACTTTTCGCTGGATGGCGGACCCCCAGATATTTAAGCTCATCAACCTTCTCTACATCTACTGCTTGAAGATTCAGTCTTACACCTGTCTTCCTCTCAATCAGACATAATCTTTCATGCTTCTTCCGACTTTCAGTCCTCTTCTCTCCAGTGCATATCGTCACTTCCCCAGGTTTTCCTCCACCTGCTCTCTTCTCTCGGTACAAATTAATTGACAGTGAAAATAATAATGAGCTGAAGCCAAAATTGAATTTTTGCCCAACCCTGCTAGATGCTCAGTGTTTTGAGTCAAGAGTGACAATGTTGCTGACTGCTTAAGAGCCTCCCTGTCTCTCATTTGCACATATACTTTACATCATTTCTTGGCAACTCTCAAAATCCCTGCAAATCTCAGGGATTTACATTTCCTTCAGCGCTGCTTTTTGTACAGTGAGGAAGTGGATCCTTTCTTTCTGTGATTGAAGCTGACTTGACAGATACACTTTGTATAACTAGAGTGTGCAGGTCACCTGGGACTGGTACACATAATGACTTTATGTAGCTTCTGTGTTGTGGAAATCAGATGCCTGTTGGCTCCTCTGAGACAGCTTCATCCCCCTTCTTCAGTGTCACTTGTCCAAGTCAGCCACTGACAGGATTGTGGCAGATCCTTCTTTCAGACCACAGTTAAATCTAAGGGTTTTATGTGGTATTATGAGTGTGTGTGTGTGTGTGTGTGCTTCCCAGCTAAATCAGACAGCTCTGAACCCACTGGGAGTCGTACATGAATTGTGTTGGATAAGATGACAGCATTAAAGTTGAGTCTTCCAACCTCTGTCACTTGGCATGTTTGTCTCTCCAGTCTACTGGAAACTCTCTAATCTGAGGCTTTACCTCAGCGCTCCCTCTCTAGCATAATTTGGTCGCGTGTTAGTCAAAGTGACTTATTTTTCTTTCTAGAAAGATTCCATTGCTGCGCCTTTGTTGATATATTTCAGAGAAGGTTATGAATTTTGCATGCATGTGCCACAGTAGTTGCACACATGTCTTAAATTTAAGTCGATAGCCTGAGCCCGGAATGATGTATGGCATGTTGGAAAAAGTAGGATATTCTTCAAAGAGTAAATGAGAGACAAAGAGAATGAAGAAAAGATAAGATGCACAAAGAGGAGTAAGGAGACATGAGATTGTGAGCTAGACGGGGAGGGGATGGAGAAATGGGGAGCAAAAGAGACTTCACATCGCTTTTAACGACATTATCGCGGTCCATGGTGTATATAATTTAGTACGATGACGCAATGGAAGATACTGCAGAAGGGCGCTCTCTGAGAGGGAGGCTCACATACTCATTTCAGGCCGCACACATACTGAAAGAGATCTAGTGCTTTATGTGATTGTACTATCCATTTAAAATAGAGATTCAAGTTTATTCATTGTTCAGGGTCATTAACCTCATTAATGATACATCGGACAAATAAAGGGACAGAGCAGCAAAACCGCTCGCTGGCAGCTGACCAAGCCACCCAATTATGAACTATTCTTTTTATTTAACCTTCCTGCTGAGATTTACCAGATGTCAAAATATCAAATCCCAGAACAGTTAAATCTATTAATTAGTCAATGAAATGTAAATTAACTGCAAATTACTGCTTTAGAAAGCTCACAGCTTTCACAAACGTGTATTAATATAAAGGGAAGTTGGTTTTTTTTGTTTGTTTGAATCCATTTAATTGGCATAATTAAATGCTGTTACTCCAGTGAGAAATATCTGGATGTTTTAGTTAATCAAGTTGAACGGTAGATAAATAGAGTCTTCTGGTGTTGTAATTACTATAATGGCAGTGCCTAAAAGGAATATTTCTGCCCGAACGCAGCCATGCAAATTTGTCTAAATTAATGTCGAAATCATGAAATTTAAAAGCTGATATAAGAGGTCACTCTCTGAGCGGATTAATTTGGGTATTCTGCGCCGAGGTTGTTTGTTTATTTAGTATTTTGATGTCACTGCCAGTAAAATGAAATTAAGACATCAACACACACACACACACACACGGGGTTCTTTATCGCTCGCACGCAGCTAATTTAGTGCTTTCTCTAGACAGGCTTGTTTAGAAGCAGATCTTTTTGAGGCGAGACAGTAAATTTGCTGTGCGCTTTGGAGATAAATATACGTGCATCTGCATTGATTTATTTCTTTTCTTTTATTTCTTTACACTGCTTTGGTTCTTTTGTGTCTCAGTGTCAATCAGATCGGTTTGCTTAAGGTTATTTACCTGCAAAGCAAAGAAAAGGGGAGAGGAATTGGGTTCATGTGACAGTATGCCCTGATAATATCCAGGAGATTTCATGGTGGCAGCTATCAGCGCAGCAGTGAGAGGTGATTTTGAAGCTGTCACAGTAAAAAAAGGACACGCGACATATCGCTTGAATGTATTATTATTATTATCCTGAAACTGTGCTGCACATACTTGTATGAAATGCCACACATATTATTAGCATGCAGAGAATGTGCTGCTGCATTCAGCAGATTAATTCAACCACACGTTGAGTGTTATTTTTCAATTCAAAACAGCTCCCAGTTGTTTTAAGTATTCTGGAGTGAGTGTGATTCATTCCTTTGTATGCCTATTTATGGGTTATATAGAAAGAACAGATTCTTTGTCATGAAATAGCGGCTGTAATACAAACCCACCAGCCACTTCATTAGGTACATGTGGCTTTACTTCTTTTTGCATTCAGAGCTGACTTAATTCTTCATGGCATAGATTCAACTGGATGCTGGAAACATTCTTCAGAGGCTTTGGTTTGACGTGATAGCATTATGCATTTGCTGCAGAAATATTGCTTGCACATTCGTGATATCAATCTTCCATTCCACTCCATCCCAAAGTTGCTCTATTGAACTGAAATCAGGTGACTGTGGAGGCCATTTGAGAGCAGTGAACTTACTGTCATTTTCAAGAAAGTAGTTTGAGATGATTTGAGCTTTGTGACATGGCGTGCTATCCTGCTGGAAGCAACCATCAGAGGATGGGTACACTGTGGTCATACCAGGATGGACATAGTCAGGGACAACACTTGTGTATGGAGTGGTGTTTAAACAATGCTTGACTGGCACTAAGGGCCCCAAAGACTTCCAACCTTTTACATCACCTGCAGCAGCTGGAACTGTTGATACAAGGTGGGACAGAGTCGTGCTTTCATGTTGTTTATACCAAGTTCTCAACCTATTATTCTAATTACTTACAGAAATCAGCAGAGCAGGTAACATTTTCCAGTGTTTTATTGGCTAATTTTGGTGAGCCAATGTGAATTGTAGCCTTAGTTTCCTGTTCTTTAGATAGCAGGAGTGGCAGTGGGTGTGGTCTACTGCTGCTACAACAGAAGACCACACACACTGCTTCAAGGATTTGATGTATTATCCATTCACAGATACTCATTTGCATACCTTTGTCGTTATAAATGTACTTTTCTAAGTTGCCTTCCTATCAATATGAAGCAGTCTGGCCATTCTCCTCTGAGCTCTGAAATCAACTAAGCACTTCTTCAGACTTGAGCTGCAATGCATTGGGCTGCTCCCACGTGAGTGGCTGATTTGTATTAACAAGCAGCTTAAAATGTGGCCTGGGGGTGTATTTTATAAACTACTTTTAGACATTTTAGGCATCCACGTGTGTTATTTAATTTTTAAAAGCCACACATTATATAACTACACTGTATTTATGGGCTAAACAGTTGCTTGGTTGAATATAAATTACATAATTACAGAATCATAGAAATTATCAGCGGCATAGCACAACAGCTGCTATGTAGCGTTTCTCATGCCAAACATTTCCTCCTGACAGAAGCCTCTTTTTCTACCTGCAGGAGTTCCAAAGAGAGGTGATTTTGAGAGTAACCGTCCTCAGGCCTGCTATGGTTTCCTACCTCCTTACATTCTCCCGCTGTCTTCTTATGTGTGTGTTCGGTTGGTTTGTTGGAATTCAGACCTGACGGCGCCTTGAAAAGATTATTTTTGCTCTGAGCACTTAACCTCTGAAAATTAAAAAAACAAAAAAACATTAGCCTGGAGGCTATAGCCTGCAGATGGGTTACAAATGAAAGAAATAGTTCAGTATTGCAGCTCAGCATTCCTCTCATGTTAGTTCACTGAGTGTTGAGCAGAAGCTGGGAGGGGATGAGCTCAGCATTAAGACAGCATGCAGTGCTAAACAGCTACTCTTCATGTGCCAATGTTTAAAAATACAACTACTCTTTTGTTTTATCCCTAAAAAGCAAATGTCAAAATTAGAATTTGTGATATCCTATTTATGCACAGTACCCTGCAAAAATACAGGGAGTGCAGAATTATTAGGCAAATGAGTATTTTGTCCACATCATCCTCTTCATGCATGTTGTCTTACTCCAAGCTGTATAGGCTCGAAAGCCTACTACCAATTAAGCATATTAGGTGATGTGCATCTCTGTAATGAGAAGGGGTGTGGTCTAATGACATCAACACCCTATATCAGGTGTGCATAATTATTAGGCAACGTCCTTTCCTTTGGCAAAATGGGTCAAAAGAAGGACTTGACAGGCTCAGAAAAGTCAAAAATAGTGAGATATCTTGCAGAGGGATGCAGCAGTCTCAAAATTGCAAAGCTTCTGAAGCGTGATCATCGAACAATCAAGCGTTTCATTCAAAATAGTCAACAGGGTCGCAAGAAGCGTGTGGAAAAACCAAGGCGCAAAATAACTGCCCATGAACTGAGAAAAGTCAAGCGTGCAGCTGCCAAGATGCCACTTGCCACCAGTTTGGCCATATTTCAGAGCTGCAACATCACTGGAGTGCCCAAAAGCACAAGGTGTGCAATACTCAGAGACATGGCCAAGGTAAGAAAGGCTGAAAGACGACCACCACTGAACAAGACACACAAGCTGAAACGTCAAGACTGGGCCAAGAAATATCTCAAGACTGGTTTTTCTAAGGTTTTATGGACTGATGAAATGAGAGTGAGTCTTGATGGGCCAGATGGATGGGCCCGTGGCTGGATTGGTAAAGGGCAGAGAGCTCCAGTCCGACTCAGACGCCAGCAAGGTGGAGGTGGAGTACTGGTTTGGGCTGGTATCATCAAAGATGAGCTTGTGGGGCCTTTTCGGGTTGAGGATGGAGTCAAGCTCAACTCCCAGTCCTACTGCCAGTTTCTGGAAGACACCTTCTTCAAGCAGTGGTACAGGAAGAAGTCTGCATCCTTCAAGAAAAACATGATTTTCATGCAGGACAATGCTCCATCACACGCGTCCAAGTACTCCACAGCGTGGCTGGCAAGAAAGGGTATAAAAGAAGAAAAACTAATGACATGGCCTCCTTGTTCACCTGATCTGAACCCCATTGAGAACCTGTGGTCCATCATCAAATGTGAGATTTACAAGGAGGGAAAACAGTACACCTCTCTGAACAGTGTCTGGGAGGCTGTGGTTGCTGCTGCACGCAATGTTGATGGTGAACAGATCAAAACACTGACAGAATCCATGGATGGCAGGCTTTTGAGTGTCCTTGCAAAGAAAGGTGGCTATATTGGTCGCTGATTTGTTTTTGTTTTGTTTTTGAATGTCAGAAATGTATATTTGTGAATGTGGAGATGTTATATTGGTTTCACTGGTAAAAATAAATAATTGAAATGGGTATATATTTGTTTTTTGTTAAGTTGCCTAATAATTATGCACAGTAATAGTCACCTGCACACACAGATATCCCCCTAAAATAGCTAAAACTAAAAACTACTTCCAAAAACATTCAGCTTTGATATTAATGAGTTTTTTGGGTTCATTGAGAACATGGTTGTTGTTCAATAATAACATTATTCCTCAAAAATACAACTTGCCTAATAATTCTGCACTCCCTGTATGGTGATAATCAACTGCAGCTCAGCGAAAATATGACAAAAAAATCTCACTATTTGAACCCAATAACGATGTAAGTAGACCTAGTTTGGGGTATGGACAGACTTCTGGCAAATACAGTTTGTAAAGAGTAAATAGTCTTATAAATGTTTCCTGTTCCAGAGTTTGTCATTTGATTCAATCAGAAACAGAATCGTTTGAATCATATTTGCTCGAAGCAAAGCAGCTTTGCTTTTTTACATCATGAAAACCCAGAAGGACTTTTATTTTGGAAGAATGGCATTTGTGCATTTTTATCAGTTGCAATTGTATAATAATGGCATATAAATACACTAATCCAGCCTATTTTGGTTATTTTTTCAGGCATTAGAAACCTTTGCTGGACGTAAGTATGCTAAATATTCTGCGGAAGTTATTCTAACATTACTGAAATCCAAATGTAATTCTTGACTCATTTTCGCCTCTTTTCTGTCTTTGTTGATTCTGTGTGAAGGGTTTGATGGAGAGCTGGTCGGATGTCAGCGGGAACTATTGTCATAACCGGAGGAATACTTGCCGGAGTGATACTGCTGTGCATTGTAGCAGTTCTCTGTTACTGTAGACTCCAGGTATTACTGTGCACGTTCATGTTTCTTGGTCTTTTAGGCAGTTTGCTCTTCACCCAAAAGCTCTTTTTACATTACTGATGTTTACTGGCTTAACAAACTCAACTAACTAATCTAGTTTGTGACCGTGTGCAATGAACTTGCAGTCTTATTGTCTTTGAAATACTTGCTTCAAAGATGGGCACCACTCGCACTCAGCTGGCATCTTAAAAGCCAGTGAAAAAATGGCAAATTGACACAGTCTGCTATTAGTCTGCAATTAAGTAGGGTCAAGTTGGCAGTTACTTGCTATCTGTTTGATATAATACTGTGATAAATTACTGCAAATCTGTTGCCATCTACATGCACAGTAATTCACACTAATTGGAAATTCGCATTAAATTGCAATCAGAGTCCAGACTGAATTTCTCAGGCTTGAAACAGAAAGGTTTCCACACATAGTGTTGTAGTTGCTCCAGGATTTTAATTTACTAGCAAAATATCATAGACGCTAGCCACTTGCTTTTATTAATAAATATAACCACAAGGCAGAGCTGGTTGCCAAACAAACAAGTTGGTAACCAGCTGGATGAAGTCACCTTATCCAAAGAGACCCATTGCAGACTAGTTGCACTTGTTGCCACATATTGATTTAGCTGATTGCAATCTGTGTGCGTTTAAAAGTTAAGATATAAAATTCATTTCAATGCAATTTTATTCACATAGTGCCAATTTAAAGCAACAGTCAGCCAGTAAGGTAAAGACAGACAATTATACAGTAAAAAAACAAGAAATTTAAATCACCAGACAACCAACCAAGTTGGCAGACTTCAAAAAGTAGTAACAGGGATGAGTACTCAGCTGTCTGACCGTCCAGCTGTCATTGTCCATGTCCACAACAGAGTATAATCTAGGCTTCAGTCAGATTGCAATAGTTAAAATAGAAACAATCAAACAAACAAGCAAAAGTGGTTGCTGTGAGATTGAGGTTGTCGAGCGCTCAACCTGGAGGCGACCTACTTCCAATCGTTCCCTAAATTTGCCAAAAATTCACTTCAGTCACCGGGCAACTCAAGGATGTTGCAGTCCTATTTTTAATCTAGTGAGACTGAGCCATAACCCAGTCTAATTGTCTGCCACCTTAACATGGTTTTCCACATTCTGTCTCATTTATGTAACATAGCACTCTAGTACCAAGTCACAGCTGGATCTGGTTACAATAAAAGCAGATGTGGTGGCCAGAGCAGTCAGTGGTTCAACATTTGCACAAAGCACAGTGCAGACTGCCCTTCCAAAGCCTAGTGACAGCTGTCTGAGTATACTGTCAGTCTTTTCACCTGCCTCTGAAAAAAAAACTACTTCTAAGTATTCCCACCATGTTAAACTGAATTTTGTTTGTCACTGTTCATATTTTGATTTTGATATCACAACTTTATTTTGCTGTGATAAAGCAATCAGAATCACAGAATGTTTAAGAAGACATCCAAACCCTTGTTCTTCTTGCTCACACCCTGGTGTCTTCTTTGTCATCCTCCTGCAGTATTACTGCTGTAAGAAAAATGATTCTGAGGTGGACGTGGCCTCCATGGCAGGACCGGATCCTCTCGCTCACTTTCCATGCAACGCCTGCAACGCCCTCGCCATGGACGGCACTGCCATCACCCCCGTCTCTCTGGATCAGCTGGATTCGGGTTCTCACCACTGCCCCAGCTGTTCACCGTACACCCTGCGCTCGGGACTCACAGACGACATGCGTAACGGAGGGGAGCGTCTCGGCTTCCATACTTACTACGAGAACCCGTCTGTATCTCTTCCCCTGTCGGTTCACCCTCAGAGCTCCTCCCCTCTGAGCTACTGCAGTCCCTCGGACACGTTTCCTCCCCCGCCGCGCTCCTACAGCACTGACGTCTGACCTTTGCTTCACTGTACAGGCACACACACACACCTACAGCGTCTAGCACATGCCCTTTTGTTTGAGACTAACTTCAGGTAATTGATTAGAGGACAGCACAATTATACACACATGCCCATATTACTGTACATGCCCACATAATTTGAAGGGAAGTGACCCATAAACTAAGCCTACTGATAGAGCCCCATGGTGGACGACAAATCTGGGCATGATCTGCAGCTTGGAAATATTACATAAAATTGGCCACATTACTCTTTAAAAAAACTCATATTTTAATCTTAGTACGACTTTTACTTAAACAAAAGCTATAAAATGTATAAGTACCATTACAGTTAGCATCTCATTGAGCCCGGTCACACATGATAGTGTTATTAGTAAATGGCTCAAAGGTTGGAGCTAGTCTACACACTCTATAAATGCATCTGGGGCAATGAAGTCATTCAGGTTACATATGATCAGGGACACATAACAAAGCTTTTAGTACAGAGTAAGCTCAGACAGTCCCCAGGCAGAAAAACAGGCGAGGTTTTGGGGCGTTAAAGTCATTTAGTCATTAAAAAATTGTGACATATAGAATTTTTAATTTGTGTGAAGTTTTGTGAATGTAATTATGTAATTTATAGAGAAAAAATGCATTCAGTTAGACAAGAAAAGGCTTAGTACTAAATTACAAACATGTTTTATTAAACTCAGTGGAAAAGCAGGACATTATTTGCAAATTCTGCAATTATAAGTCATTCGGCAGTTATTTATGACTCAGGACCTCAGTTGCATTAGATTAGATGAACACAGAGTTTATGATCTCATGTTCAGCTCATTCTCTGGCAAATGCATCCTGGATGCAGGGATCTAGTAAAAACCACCATTTTTCCGGCAGCAGACAAATGTCAGCCTAATCTGAAGAATGACAAAGTTACATAAACACACATAGATATAGTGCTGCATCTATCATTCACCCTCAATGTGATTAAGATTAACCACATAAATACCTTTCTGTTAGGTGTGAGCACTTTGAATATATTTTTAGCAGCATTTTCCACTCAATAAATCAAAAGTGACTGCTGATGACGAGGAGACAGAGCTGAGACACACGAAGAAGGCATGCGCAACCCCATATTTGAGCATCACTTCAGTTATTCTTATTCTTTTCTCCAGTTTCTCCCTTTTTCCCTGTGTCACAAAGGGTTAATGGTAGTGTGAACCTGTTACCACTGCAGCTTACACTACATGAGGGCTAACAGCTATATAACTAATGGAGCTTAACTGTTTTTATCCAGAAGAAAGACCTGACGAGCGAAGAAGGAACTACAACTTTTTAAGCCTTTTTTTGTTCTTCTTGCAGATTACCAGAAAGTCTGTGAGAAAAGTGTCAGTTTAGTCTGTTTCTGTTTTCACTTCTGACATGAAATTGCCATGAAACTGAAGAGAGTTTGTTCCGCAGTGTCTTCCATAGAAGCTGATGTATTTACCTTTTCTGTGCTTACAGATTGTGACGTGTGAAAGCAGATTTTTAGACGTGCGATAAGCAGAAAAGAGAGATGCTGTACCATATTTAATGATCTTAAAGCTTAGGTTTTATATCTATATATGAGCCATCATATCTGCTACAGTACAGTAATAAGATGCAGTGTTATTGCAGTATATGCCTGAATCTATATATTTTTTAAGGAGTATTGTCATTTTTTTGTGAGGGATGTTCGGGTTTAGATGTATTTCAGTACTTTTCTCTTCAGTTTTGGCTTCTTTCTGTGTTCCTGTGCACTCCTGACAGCTGCAGAGGAACACAACTGTGGAAATGGCAACTCAGTTTAAACATAAATTGTGCTAGAGGTGTGAAAAACACAGGAAAATGTGTGAAACAGTGATGTTGAGTATTATTGAACATAGGCTATTATTTAAGATCTAAACTATATTTATTCACTCTAATGTCACATTGTTTTCACTGAGCTCTAAGCTTCATTATATTTCCTTATTTTCTTGATCTTACAGACTCGTTCAGACGTACGTCCTAAATTTTATGCAGTACTGTGGAAAAGTCTTGAGCCACATGTCATTTCTTTATAGGAAAATGGGAAATGGGTGCAGGGATGTCATGAAACATACACCGACATACACAGAAATATAGTTTATAAGGCAAAGAAAAAAGTTTGTGAAATTCTAGCAAGCCCAAAAGTGAATTTTTGGGTATGACCATTTTTACTCTTCAACACAGCCTGAATGCTCTTAGTCAGCTTTCTTGTAATTTCTTTGAGAAGTCTTCAGGAATAGTTCTCCAGGCTTCTTGAAGAACATTCAAAGCTCTTCTTTGGATGTTGGCTGTTTTTTATTTCATTCTCTGTAGGTATGATCCGTTATAGTAATAGCAGTAAGTCCAGGCTCTCGGTAGTCCAACCCATGACTGATGACCATAGGGTACTTTTCAGCATTCATAATTCCATCAACTTTGACAAAATCCCCAACACCGTTCACTGAAATACAGCCCGAAACCATGACAGAGCCTTGCTGTGTTTTACAGATCGCTGTAGAAACTCCTGATGACCTGTTTCTGCTGATTTTCAGTCTAGTTCTTGTGTAATTTAGCATATCTCACCCTTTTCTGCCTGTTTGCCTTCCTTTAAAATGACTGTTCATCTGCTATTGAACTGCTACTTCTTCTTTTTGTCCTCCTCTTGTCCTCTTTCCTCTCATTTCTCAAAGACACACTGCACATCATGCTGAGGTATGTAGTTTTCAGGAAGTCGCCCTTTGGTAATCACCTTGTTTGTGCACAAATAGTATTTTAAGCCAGTCAAACTACCTTTGGCATTTTTTGTAGTTTCAATAAAATACATGAGAAAATAAATTTATATGTTTTTGCAGCAGACTTCTAATAACAAAGTGCCTAAAGATACAATTTAATAATTGGTTCTTTGCTAATTTGTCTGGTGCGTATAGACATGACACTGGTTCATTACTTGGGTTAGGTGCCTTTTTTATGCTTGTTTAATTCTTAGATCAGTGTTAAAAAACATTCCTCTGAAAATGATCCGGTGCAGGGAGTGGACTATTGCTCAAAACTGGTTTAAAAATACCAACAAGTCTGCCTCCTTAGAAGCTAAATCCAGATAATGGAGTGCTGACTTAAGACTTTTGCACAGTATTGTATGTAAACTGTTTTATTTTTATTTTTAAATGTCTTTGTCAGTTTAGATGTTCACTGAACACTGGCGTTCACTGCCACCTACCCAACAAATATCCCCTTAGTCTGATGACAGTGGCTCAGTGTTTGTGCTCACAGGTTTGTTGCACCATAATGAACACAACTGTTGTGTCAGAACTTAACTTTTATTTTCAGGTTACTGTTTCTGTATTTAAAAAAAATCACATTCTGCTATGACCTGAGGAAAATCCACAATGTTTCACATAATGTTCCTTTTTTTTCAGGAGGAATAAATATGTCGATATCTACATATTCTTATGGTCTGTCTTTTTCACACAGTGACTCAGACAGTAGATACACAGGATTATGAAATCGGTTTCTGTTCATAGAAGAAGAAAAAAACAGAAAAGAAAAGACGTACACGTCAAGAGTCTGGACACAGCTTCTCATTTTTAGGTTTTTCTTTATTTTCATGACTATTGTAGATTGTAGATTCTGACTGAAGGCATCAAAACTATGAATGAACACATATGAAGTTATGTAGTAAACAAAAAAAAGTGAAATAACTCAAAATATGTTTTACATTTTAGATTCTTCAAAGTAGCCACCCTTTGCCTTGATTACTGCTTTGCACACTCTTGGCCTTCTCTCGATGAGCTTCATGATGTAGTCAGCTGCAATGGTTTTCACTTCACAGGTGTGCCTTTTCAGGGTTTGTTTGTGGCATTTCTTGCCTTTAAATGGGGTTGGGACCATGTTGTGCAGGAATCAGGTTGGTACACAGCTGACAGGCTTATTTGACAACTGTTAGAATTCATATTAAGGCAAGAACCAATCAGCTACGTAAAGAGAAACGATAATCTACCATTACTTTAAGAACTGAAGGTCAGTCTGGAAACTTTGAAAGTCGCAAAATCCATTAAGCACTACGATGAAACTGGCTCTGACTGTGCAAATCAGGCCTTTATGGTCAAATAGCTGCTAAGAAAACATGACTAAGGAAAAGCAACAAGCAGAAGAAATTTGTTTGGGCCAAGAAACATAAGGAATGGACATTACACCAGCGGAAATCCAAGCTTTGTTCTGATGAGTCCAAATTTGAGCTCTTTGGTTCCACCTGCTGTGTCTTTTTGCGACGCAGAAAAGGTGAACGAATGGTCTCTACATGCATGGTTCCCACCGTGAGGAGGTGTGATGGTGTGGAGGAGCTTTGCTGGTGACACTGTTGGGCATTTATTCAAAACTGATGGCACACTGAACCAGCATGACTACCGCAAAATCCTGCCATCCCATCCGGTTTGTTTAGTTGGACCATCTTTTATTTTTCAACAGGACAGTGACCCCTACGGGCTGTGTAAGGGCTATTTGACCAAGAAGGAGAGTGATGGAGTGCTGCGCCAGATTGCCTGGCCTCCACAGTCACCTGACCTAAACCCAATCAAGGTGGTTTGAGATGAGACGGCAAAAGGGCCAACAAGTGCTCAGCATCTCTGGGAACTCTTCAACACTGTTGGAAAACCATTTCAGGTGACTACCTAAAATATGCAAAATATTTGAGTTATTTCACACTGTTTTGTGTACTGCATAATTCCATATGTGTTCATTCATAGTTTTGATGTCTTCAGTGAGAATCTACAAGGTAAATAGTCATGAAAATGAAGAAAAAACAGAAAGTCCAAACTTACTGGTTGTGTAGAGCAGGAAATGCTGATTGAAAAAAAGCCACAGAGGGGGAAACAAAAAAACGTAACTAAACATATGCAGTAGATATTGGCGTATATTTACATGGTTTGTTGGTCTGTCTTTTCCACATGGTGACTCAGACAGTAGATACAAGGTGTTGAAATCAGTTTCTGGTCACAGAAGAGAAAAAAACAGAAAACCACAGACGTACATTAGAGCGGGAATTGTTTTGTTTTTTTCTTTAAAGCCACAAAGGGGAAACAAATAAAAATTACAAAATTCAGATAAAGAAAGGTAGTGAAACACTGAAGTTTAAAGAAAGGGAAGTGAAACTTTAAAAAAGAAACCGGTCTGTCATCAAGAAAGAGAAGATAAAAACTGAGAGGTTTATAATGCAAGTTAGGAATTAAGAGAAACCATGCATCATTGCATGAAAGTGACACCGAGACCGTGGGGAAAAAGACGGCGTCGAACGCAGAATCATCTTTGTTATTCTTTGGTATTTGAGTGCTTTACCTGCTCGACCCGTTTCATACCCTGTCAGGCTGCTTCGCCCATGACAATAATAGAGCGACAGGTCTCTGTCACGCCAACACCTGCGGATGACAGATCGCAAATACGACATCATTTACTCTTTAAATACATAAGCAGGGTCTGGCAGCTTCACACAGCACCTCTACCTGGCAAAGAAAAGTGTAAAGGGGGAGAAAAAAGTAGAAGAAAAGATGACTGGAGTGAATTTTTAAAGAGGAGTGAATTTTTAAAGAGGCCAGATAAATTAGATTGAACTAGTTTGAAAAGTTCGGCTCCAAAAACACGTTTTTCTTTTTTTGTTCTTTTATATATGTATACGTGTGTGTGAGAGAGAGCATGGACACGTGAGTTGCTAAGAAAGCAGAGCTCTGCTGTGGGTGTGTGTAAGGTTGTCTTGTTGTCACACTCCCTCTCAGGTTGGTTGTAAACCCTGTTGAACCTGTTACCGCCCGAATACCTGTAACACTGTTTTTCCTGAAACAGTAGGCAGTTCTGACTGACTTCTAACAAGGATTTAAGCAGAGCTACATTTTACCTTTGGTGTATTATTCTGTTGCTCACCTTTGGACTATAAACAGACTTTCCTTATCCTCGGATGACTTGGACTTTAACCTGATATTTCCTGTTTATGCTCAAATACTGGACTTGCAACCATCATCACTGCAAGGAAAAAGAAGGTGACTGCATCGCTATGAACCCGCTTCTTTAATTCACTTAAGAGACAGATTGTCCTTCAGGCCTGACGGGATCCGCATTACTTCTCGTGGGTCTGTTTAAAATTGGAACCTCGACGTGCAAAAGCTCTGACTGTTTACATCTGATTGAGCGGAGGCAGCTCTCGTAGCTGCATATTTGGACAAGATGATGGAAGAGGTGTCCATGGTCAATGCTTACGATGCCCATGCAATCGAGCAGATGAGCGAGGAGGAGATTTTTGCCTGTCTAGAGTCTGAAACGGGACCTAAATTCACAGTAAGTTTCTTTTTCTTTCAGTTTGTGCACTTAGTGACAACAGCTGAGCTATTTTTCTTCATAATTCAGCAGTGAAGTAGTAGAACATGAGTCTACATTTACTCAAGTACTGTCCTTAAGCAGATTTGTACTGCCTGTGTGTATTTCAATTTTTAGATGTCTACATTTTAGAAGAAATATTACACATTTGGCTGATCTATCCAACAAGGCACTACTTTTATACTCTACAGCAACAAAATTCTTCTTACTTGTTAATGCATATTAACAACCTATTAATATAAATGATTATGTTAGTAGATTGTAACACTCACACACTCATTTCAAGTTGCAGATTATCCTTATTTGAATGTTGATTAGGAGCAAAGCATTAAATGGGTGTAGTGCTGCTCTTAGCTTGCCTCTACGGGCCTGTTTGGGTTTGATCTTTACAATATTTCTACATCTATTACACGAGCAAATGGCTAAACGGTAGCTGCAAGTACAATCACAACACATAAAACATTCCTTTGGATGTTTTATGGATGGATTTTAATTCCAGAAAAAAAAGGGAATGATTTCTGGTTGTTCATTTTAGATATCTGAGATATGGAAATTGCCATTTCAGACTTCCCTCTACTATTATTCCCTCAGGCATTCTAATTTGATCATTTCCCCATGTGCTTATTTTATCTTATCTTGGTGCTATCTCCTTCTGGATCTCTTTCTTGGGCTCGTTCTTGATTTGTCATGCTCATCCCTCATCCGGCACAATATCTGTGTGGAGGAGATAGCTTTCTTCAGCTCACTCAAATATGACAGTTTTTCTGCGTTGTTATATTTAGTGCATTTTGACTCTCTGCCATTAGGTACCAACAAAGAAAGCTAAACTGAAGGAGTGCCGGCTGCAAATAATGGATGACGAGGAAGACACTTTGGACAAATATGTGGTGGGGGATCTTTGTCTCTAAAGTCAGTCCTAACATTCTTCTTTTGCTGTGATAAGTGCTAGGATCAGGTTCAAGTTATTTTCTTATTCTTTATCTAAAATGTCTTTTTTTTTAAATGCTGAGACTTTGATAGATTGTTTCTGTGGTTTGCAGAAGGAAAACCGTCAGCTTCAGCAGGCCAGCCTTCGTCTGGAGCAGGAAAATGACAATCTGGCCCACAAATTGATCACCAGCAAGGTGGCCCTGAGGAACACTCTAGACAAGGTACAATTAATTACTGCCCTTTTCAAAAGGGTAGCGAAACCCCACAGGAAATGAATAAAGTGTAACTGTAATAGAATAATATATTTGGCGTTCATTTTACATTTCATTAGAATAGCACAGTGATTTTTTCTTATTGTATTATTATTAACTTCTGGTATTGTGCATGGCCCTGCAGTTATATGCTACATCGATATAAAAGTTTCATTCACAATGAAAGCATAATATCCTGAGCTGACTGCTGCGATTGTCTCTTTGCAGGTGGAGGACAGAGTGGACGAACTAACCAAAGACCTTATGGAAACTAGACAGCAACTGCAGATCACAGAAGAGGAGAAAAGAGGGAAAGAGGAGGAAGCTGCCATGGTGAGATTTAAGTTATTCATGCTTCCTCATAATCATTAGAGATTTTGATATTTAACTGCAGGCATAACTGAGCGAAGGAATGTTATCTTTCATTATAGCTGAAGGAAGTGTTTCGGAGAGAAATAGAAAAGGCCGAGCAGAAACTCAAAAGGTCGTCTGGTATCATTGCAGACTACAAACAGGTACAGAGAGTTTCTAAAATCGCTACATTTCTTCTGCTGATGTTTTGCTTAATTATGTTAAAGTCGTGATCTTTGGCTCAGATCTGTTCTCAGCTGACAAACCGCCTTGAAAGCCAGCAAGCCGCCCACAGAGAGGAGATGGATTCACTTAAGGTGAGGGTAGCACTCTTCCTTTGGAGCTTTGCTGTCATCTCTTCTTCTTTTATCTCACCTCTTGCCTCCGCCGTGCTTCATCTCAAATCCTGTTGTTGTATAAAATGCTTTCAACCTTTCTATTAACTCATCAGTTACTCAGATTATCTTTTACATATGTCACGTTTGAGAGGGAAAAAAAATCTGTATCATTTAATTTTTGCTACACTTTTTTTTTCACATCACAGAGTGCAATAAAAGCTTGCTCCCACTGTCAACACATCATGAATTCAGATGAAACGTCCGATATAGGTCGGGACTCAGAAACGGCTGCGCAGACGGAAGATCAGAAAGTGACTGAACAGGGCATGGAGGAGAAGGATGAAGATCCCACGCTGGAGGAGCAGAGGAGGAGGGAGCAGGAAAAGGAGCTCCTCAGGGCTCAGATTGGGGAATTGGAAAAGGAGCTGGTCCAGACCAAACTCCAGATGGTGGAGGCCACGTGCAAAATCCAGGTAAGACCAGTGAATCAGATCGGACTGGACCATTCATAGATACATATCTTGATTAAATCTCTGACCTTCACAAATATCTACAAGCATGTAACCAAAACATGCACAAATTGTCAGTGTTTTGCAGATAAGAGGATATCTGGATATATGTCAGCCAATAAATGGCAACAAAATGCAGCAAAGAAATGTTTTTGTCATAACATGGGTTAGTAGTAGTTTACACTATAAAATATCTCTCTCAGTTTGCTTCTTGGTCACAGTTAAGAAAAATCAAGGAAGATCTGGATAAATATTGGTTGCCACCCATCCAGTTGTCCATCCATTTATTTTCTTCCGCTTATCCAGAATTGGGGTGAAGTGCTAGCAGGCTAAATAGGGTTTTTCTTTTTTTCCATTTCCTGCTTGGGGATACTGAGCCAGTTACAAATATGATGAGATTCATAATCCTTCCACCATGTTCTGGGGTGTCTCCCTGGATAGATGGATAGACGTGGCCGGAAAACCTGATGGGAAAGTGCTCAGAAGGCATCCTGATTAGCTGCTCAAACGACCTCAACTGGTTTTTTGAGCATAGGGTGGAGAGAGATCAGTGGCATTCAATAAAAAAAAAAAAGATTATTTTATTTTAAAGTGGTCATTAGCATGACTGTGAGCTCTGCTACTCTAGTGCTGCATTAAATCTGGCTTTTTATAGGGAATATGTTGACACCTGACCTCTAATAAAGCTGATATGATATTTTTACTAAGCATAAGCCCCTGAAGACAGACAACAGGACCAGGTTCTGAGATATTGTCGCTGTTCCAGTAAAACAGGTTTGACAACACTGGAAACTGAAAGTTACAAAGGAACATTTTCAGGAAGAAGTAGCAGAAAACAGAGACTTCAAAAGTTGACGGGAATTACCCCGGATCATTTTTGAAGTCATTTGCTTCATAAATAACACAGAAATAACATAATGGGATAATCCTGACGAATGCTTCAAGATTCATTACTTATTACTTTATTACTTTTAAGTATTAAAGTACTCTAATTACATATCTGGCATGCTTAAAATAGGCATATAAATAAATTGCATTACTTCCACAATACATTATCATAATTCTACCATATTTAATACGTGTGTTTTTGTGAGCTTTTGAGATTTCTAAATCATCTGTGCAACTTTTTTCCTGAAAAATGTAACTAAATTGTGCAAAAAAAATGCTTAATGTAGCAAATATGATGCAAATTCAAACTCGCATGTACAAACTTTGGTCAGAAGATTCGGTCAACACTGCAGTTCCAAAAAAATTTAATTTTCTGACAATTGTTTCATGGTTCAGGATTTACAGGGTTGAAGTAATTCATAATGGTGTCCAGTTAGTGAATTATTTAAAACTAATCATTACAGTTAAATTCAGGTATAACTCTGACCCATAATAGATTAAAAACTTGAGTGTTAATTTGCCAATAATCATATGAATTGGCATTGTTATTTAAAACTATTAAAAGTATTTTGATAATGTAAATAAAAAAAACATAAGTGCATATTTAGTAAAAACATAGTAAAATTAATTGCACAATGCAGTATTTGCAGTCATACATCTGTGTATCCTCATGCAGGAGCTGGAGCATCAGAAGGGAATCCTGACCAGTGATCTGCAGGAAGCAAAGAACAGCTGGATCAGCAAGGCCTTCACCTCGCTGCGGACCTCCAGCGAGGGGCTTCACAGTCTTAACATACACAAAGCCGGGACTCACAAAATGGGTTGGAACGTCCACAGTGCCTCCCTCTCTGGATGGAGCCCCAAGAAGCTATCGTGGCCTCACAGAGTCAATCGAGAAAATGTCTGAGAGCTTGGACTGTGAATGCGCAGATGACATAAAACTGGACACTAGAGGGGGGTTATACCTCTGCTGAAGTATGACTTTATTGCCTGAGTGATAACCAAAGACTGTATATACAGAATGACTTAAACCTGTACCTGCTGATTCCTAATTTGTGCACTAGATGGCAGTCAAGACACCATGAGCTGAGGAGAGTACCAGAGAGCACTGACAGTTGATATGAAGTAGGGACTTTCTTGCCTTTGCTGATTTTGTCTTTACTGATAAGTTTCTTTGCATATTTGTAAATCTGTGTGAGTCTCCTGGAGACCAGTATTTTCGTTTGTGCCATAAATGCACCATTAAAGAAGTAACCACTTCAAAAAAAATTCTCTTTCATGACGTAAGGAAACCTTAATCAGCATGCAGTAATTCATAACTGTTCAGTTCTTATAAGGAATTTCCTGTGCTGTGACTTCTCTTCCTCTTTCGCAATGACCTCTTTGGCTTTTATACCGCGATCAGCTGCGAGGCGCTCAAATACACAGGGGAGGCGAGACTGTGAAGCAACTTGTTATTGCTGTACTTTGACACAAAGACAGGTGTAGATCTGCAAGGAAAAGGGCAAAGGACAAGGGAATAACAGAAGAGAGTAGTATTTAACTTGGGCCCGGGGTTGGGAGTTGACTGTAACATTTCTAAAGCTACTTTGAAAAACTGCTCTTGGCGAATAATCCCTCCTTTGAAGCAATGAGGGCTGCAGTGTTTGGTGGTGGCTATGTCACTGTGATTCTACTAATTAGCATTGTTGAAAGTCAAGCACTGGACCTGCTGAGAGGAGCTGGAACATCACAGAGTGAGTGCTAGTCTGTGCTTGACTACATGTTTCCCACTTCCACTTATTCTTTCTTTCTTTCATGTTATGTTATAATATTATTCTCAAAGTGATACCGATACAGATATTACATTTTGTATTTTTCTTTATTCTGTATTTCTGTCAGTGTTTATGTTTTGCACTCAGTGACTAAATCCAGTTTTTCCCTGCCAGATCCCCTCTCCGCTCCCAAGGTGCACTGCTGGTGTTCGAGCTATCCGAATGTGACGCTGTGCACTTGGCCTAAACCACCCCACTTCCCTACCACGCATTACATTGCTACATACAGGTAAGTCTGTGAATAGTTTTAGTGTGTGCTGACCCAAACCACTGACCCCTTTTTAGTAGAAGACACTCTACTTAACAAGTGTCATTAAATAGCCTTTTTTTTTTTCTTAAATGTGTTTATGTGTAAATGTTTGTGTTTACCAGTGAGAGACATAATCAGGCAAGCACCAAGGAATGCCATCTCCTTCCACCTGGCTCTTCATCCTCTGAAAAGGTACCAGTTTATAACCTTAAGAGATCATCTGATATTGGCTGTGCATCTAGGAATTTTTGGATATATTCTTGTCTGTTATGAGCAAAAATCCCTGGATCCTGAGACTGAAATCATGCATCATGCATAGTGTGGAGGGAATTTTCAGTCATGGGGTGACGTTAACCCTTAGGTTTGTGAACAGCCAAGAGAAAGGAGAAGAGGTGGTTTCCAGAATTCATGCATCAAAATTTAACTCATTTAGATAAGTTGTACTATATATATATGTGTACACACACACACACACACATACTGTACTGGAATGATCCACAAACCTGACGGGACAGGCTGAGTTTTGGAAAATCCCATTTCTTTTCTTTTCTTTTCTTTTTTGGAATCATTTCAAGTTTATCTTGTGAGTCTGAGGAAACCAGGGTCTCAGTAATTTGTGATCTGTGGTTGATTACTAATTCTGATCATCTCGAGTGCTCGTCATTTTGTGAATTCCCCAAAGTTTTCTTTCATCGTCTCTCTCTTTTTCTTTTTTTTTTTTTTTTTTTCAGTTCTGGATCTGCCAGCTGCCCAACCTGAAGCTTCTTACTGACTACATCATCAACATCACAGCAGTTCATTCTGGGAGAAGCAGCTCCCATCTAACAAGCTTCATGCTGGAGGATATAGGTGAGAAATGAAATTACACAGAATGTGGTCAAACTTCACTTAGCTTCATAACCCATTTCCCGTTTTTATCTAAACAAACAAACAAAAAAACAATTTAAAAAAAATCTGTTCTATGTGTTCAGTGAAACCAGATCCTCCCGTTGATGTCCGGGTTTCCCCTACTAACAACAGAAAGTTGTTGGTTGAGTGGTCTCCTCCACCTACTTGGACCAACTTGGCAATATTCCCCCTAAAATACCAGATTATCTACCAGTGGGAAAACAAGGGGATCCGAAGGTCTGTTAATGTAAGTATGATTTTCATCACACCATATTTGCATAAAAGTGTTGCAACCACAAGTTTTGTAAGCAGCACATCACACTTAACGCTTACACGGATATCACATGTGCAAGTTCAAAATTACCCAAACTTTTTGAAGCAACCTCGAATTGCTTTTTTTTGTACTTGTTGTTTTCCTAAAAAAGTTCCCATCGTCTACAGGATCCAGTTTTTAATTTAATCATTTAATCATCAGTAGCTTTTCTGTTTCCTTTTAAATATTACAACACTCATTAACTTGACTTCAAGTGTTCAAAATTGTGTGAAAATATTTTCTCATAAACTGTTTTTAAGATGTTGGTCATGATTTACTGAAATTTAAAAAAGATGTGCATCAGCACATGCTGTAACTGATTTGAAAGTATGACTAATGATGGCAAACACATTTGCATTATTACTAAACTCTTCCATCCACTTTCATGAAACGGTTTATGATTCATCAACTATTTATAAGTCCTTTACTTCTATTTTAATATGTGACTTAAAGTAACCAGTATCCTTTCCCACTGGGCTGACTTGTAGCCTCCTGGTGTTAACTATGTGTGTTTTTACACATGTATCCTATATTTTCTCCTCCAGCTGGGTCCTTATGAGAACACCACGGTTGAACTGAAGGCCCTGACCCCAGGGAGGCCATACCTGTTCCAAGTGTGTGCTAGGGAGCTGCTTGGTCTGGGCAAATGCAGTGACTGGAGTATGCCCGTGAAGATCACAATACCAAGAAAAAGACTGTAGGAAGTTCCACTGACTTCCTTTTTTTGTTTACCCATTTCCTGTTAAGCTTGCACTGAAGTAAACAATTTCATTTTCTGGTATTTTAACTGCACGAAAAATGCAAACACAAACTATTTATATTTTGTTTTATTTATTAAAGAGTATTGTAAATGGATATCATGCACACAGTTTACATTTCCAGTTTAAGTCAGTATTTTTTGTATTATTGTTATTTTGTAACAGTGTTGGTTTGTCAAGTCAAAAAGAATAAAAATAAGGTGTCTGAAGCAAATCCTCATTGTCAGTCAGTCACATTTACCACAAGTGGGGTGACAAACTCAGAGTGTCTGATGCCCAGAGTGAAGGATGGTGGTCTTGGAAGGTGCAAATGAAATCTCTCCGGGCTGTAGGCGCCAGGGCCAGGAATAGCAGAGGAATAATTGGGCCTTTTAGTCCTCCCCTGCATGGTGAAGGACGGATGGCGATGACGGTAAATGTCTGGGTTGGTGCTGTTGTATTTTCCTGGTCCGGGAGTTGTGGCGAGATCTTCAGAGGGAGCGCCGACCTTCCTCCGGGCTGAGAAGCTGTAGCTGGCACTGGAGGGTTTGTGAGGAATATGATGTCCCAGAAGATTAGGAAGACTGTAACTGGAAGATTGACGAAAACAATATAAAGGTTAACAGGAGCACTGAGTGTGATGTAAGATGGTAAATCTGGTGTTATTCTCTGTTTGATTTCTAAATTCCTCATGCTGTCTTGGGCACCTACTCCCAAGCCCATTCTTCTTTCCTAAAAAACAAAGGAAACCATATTTATCAAAGACTGTGGACTTAGTAGGAAATGGCTGGGGTGGATATAGCAGGCTACCCCCTCTAAATTTAGGAAACAAAGGAGCTCAATCAGACGCTATTAAGCAACAACCTCTGAGGCTGGGAATGATATTCAAAGCAGAAGTGCTTAAAAAGTTGAGGTTCCTCAAATAACCACTTAACCCTTACTCCGTATTAGAGGCAATCTTCCGTCTTGTACTGTCGAACTTTAGAGCAGAAACAAATATATTTAGAGCCTAGTAACAGTGGCTGCAGGTTTTAATACTCAAGAATGCTCAAGAAATCTGGGCACAATTTTAGATGAATTAAAGCCTAGATTAACACTAAACGCTAACTTGAACAGCGTTTATGGATACTAGAAGGCTTAAGCAAAGGGATCCACAAGCCAAAGGGTGATGTCACAGCACTTTCATTGACCTCTAATCTACCTCTCCTCCTCGCCTTTACCTGTTAGGTGAGGGTACAGCATCCACAGAGCGGTATCTGGTTCGAGCTCCAATGATGTGTGATGGAGGTCTGCGGTGGCCATTGAGGGGCGGAGCCTTCTCTGGACTGTAGGCTCCGGGCCCGGGAGTCTGGAATAGGTCACCTAACATAAAAGGAAACTAGTTTGAAATTATTCCTTTATTTTAGGGGGAAGATGGATGAATGCGTGGATGGACTGATAAATGGATGGATGACTAATGCTTGTCCAAATATCTGACATCAATCACACAGGTTGAATGGTTTTTCCTTCTTTTTTACCTTTACTTCCTGTGCGCCCTCCTCTGCCCAAAATAGAGTAAGATGGCGTTTCCATGCTGCCAAACCGCGTGACCTTTGATCCAACGTGGTACCTCGGTCCTGGGCTGGAGTCCACAGAGACCACTGCAAACAAGGCCAAAAACCATCAAAGTGCTGTTCCTTTACTTTAACTGCTCCAGCTTAGCATTAAGTACTTCTTTGTAGCACTCCTTAGTCAATGATTGGTCTACTGAGGGCAAGCTTACCAGAACATACATAAATAATTGACAACTTACTGGCACTGCTCATACGACTGTGGAAGGTATATGCTGCACTTCTGGGCTTGGTGAAATCATGGTTGATGTATCCAACTGTAGGGGGCAGGCTGTAGCGTCCAGGGCCTGGGCCTGACAATGAGTAGGTGGAGGAGGAGGAGGATGGTGGTGAAAATGATGCAACAGATTGCACTCCAAGCAGCAGTATAGCACACCCACTGCTCTTTGGCTCCGGCTGCATCGTCTCTGATGATTTCCATATGGAGCTCTTTGACTTATTTTCTATGGTTATGCATTTTAACCTACTTCCTCTGCTTTTTGGGGAATGGATTCTAAACAAAGTAGAAATCTCAAACAAGTGTGGAGCAACGACTGTATAATGCTGTGCAAGATTTCATAGCAAAAACAGTTCAGCTATAATACAGTCCATGTGGATGCAAACACACACACAGACATACATAACCACACATGCAGGCACACACATTTCTCAAACTGACCTCTTTCTCGAGCAGAGATAATCGGTCGTTTCTTCTCCGCCTCCTCCATAGTCTACCGACCACTTTCTTCCCTCTCCTCGGCTTTTCTTTTTTGAGTCCACTGTTACTTCAGACACATCCTTTTCTTACTCCTTTTCTTGTGTGGCTCTGTCCAGGTAAGTCTCGCAGGCTGAATTATTCATTATCATGAGGTAAAGAAATCCTATCTTGACTGAGGCCCTGATCTGCACAAACTTGCTGTCAACCTTTTTTTCTCCAAGGTTCCTCAGGACAAATAGTTTCTACCAAATAGACACTTAAAGAGCTCAAATAATTGTTTAGCATGTAAATCTAAACGTGAAGTGCTCTGCTGAAACACGATCTTGAAGTGATGTATAATGATCATGTTGGTAACGTGTAATGTAGTTAATTTGTAACACTATTCCAAAGTATTTGGTTACTGTACTGCAGTATTTGTCTTCACTCATGTATGTATGCTCAAGTGACAGCGTCTCAGTGGACATGCTATTAAAGCGAAGGACCTTGAACATTCCTCTGCAGCATATTGATATCTGAACATTAAACACTAAGTTCTTTATTGAACTTGTAAGGATATTCATGTGAGTAAAAATGCTTGCAAATTTTATGTCTGCACTTTTAAACAGGGGGTTCTTCTTATTGACGGGTGGACACAATTTTATTTGAAAAGCCTTACAGGCCCTCTGCAGTATTTACGTATATATTCAACAGCAAAAAAATGTGGGACTGACCAAAAACATTGTTCAGATTCAGATCATTCAGATTTCTTGATGTAATTTTTATTAGTACAATAAATTTCACAACGAATTAGGAATTTTTATCAGCAAAAGGTTAGAGGACCTTTTCTGATTCCCGTTTTCTGCTGCTGTTTTTGTCCTTAAAGTCCATTTTCCCCGATTATTTATGCACTTTAAACTAAGAGTTTTAGTTTTATTTAAATAAATTACAGTATTTCTTCCAAGACATAAGATTTCTGTCATCGTCCCAGGTTCTAGTGTTGCATTTGTTGAGTTTTCGGTTCCTGTTTTGATTTTGTGATTAATTCGGGTGTTTCTAATATTCTTTTTTTCTGATTTCCCTAAAGTTTCCCCATATGTCTTGTACATTAGTGCCATTGTCCTTCTGTGTTTACTTGTCTTTTTGTTATTTCATCTATTCATCCATGAATAATGGAGCCCATCCCAGCTGTTACAGTGCCCTGAACAGGCTGTCAGTCGATCACAGGATTTTTTGCCCAAAAAGCACAAACAAAAACAATGGCATTAAGACTTAAAGTGTCACTGCATGAGTGGCTTCTTGTTTCACCTTATCTCTTAATCTGGTTCCTGTCTTACTTTGATAAATCACATTCTCATGCGTCCTGATTTTATTTTCTTGCTTTTGTTCCCTTCCTTGGTGTTTGTCAGCCCCTCCATCATGGCAGATTGTGCCTACATGTGTCCTGTCTGTTGTGCTCGCTTGCTCATGCCCTTTGAATTTGCCTGATGATTTGGATCCCAAAAAGTCTTGCCTTGTGTCCAGTATTTGGTCCTCAGTACTGTGCAAGGGGAACCACAGCACATCAGTATATTAATATTTATATTGAACTTATAAAAGGTTGTGTCAGTGCACATGAGAACAATGGATTTACAGCCACAATTCCCATATCACTGCGGGCCACTGTGGCTACTGAATTAGCACCTAGACACCATCTGAAAAGAGTCAGCTGTGGCAGAAGTTCGGAGTAGGATTTAGCATCTGGCATACACATATAGAGCTCCCCATTGCTGACATTCAGGACCCTGGACACTGGATGCAGAGGTAACTAAAGGCTTGAGAGCAGAGCCATGACCAAGAAGAACTCCATAGTTAAATATTAAGCACTGCTGACTGACTGCTCACAGGCACAGTAACAAGATACTGCTTGTCAGAGGAAAATGAACTCACAGCATGACAGAAAACACAACCAGCGTCTCAAGTTTCCCAGATAAACACTGACACCATGTAACAAGCAGGGATCAAAGATGTTACTCGCTGTCGAGCTCTAACATGGATTCATTGGTTCGATGGAGACATAAGCTTGTTATTGCTTGCTCTGCACTCTTTCACATGTGCTATTTGTAGATTATACAGCCAAGAATCAAAGGAAAAACAATAAGATGTAGTAAGAGACAGGTCCACTACATGCGTAGCACTTTTTGTTTTTACTCTCAATCATTGACTGCCATGCTTCATGTACACCACACCTGTTTCTGCTTGTGAACATTTTTATTTTGTACACCTAGTCATTCTGACTCTTTTAAGGTGCCTTTCTTTTGTGCTGCTCGACAAACTTCATCATCATTCTTGAACACTTGGCGTTTACAGCCCAGCGTGGTTGATGCACATGTTTAATATGTGAAGAACCTTTATTTGTAATCTTTTTATACATGTACAGTGGTCCCTCGCTATAACGCGGTTTACCTTTCGCGGATTTCTTTGGTGCGATTTTGCGTGCTTTTTCTTTTTTTTTTCTTACAGCGCATTGAGTTCTGCGTCCTGATTGGCTGCAGATCATTGTCAGTCAGTCTCGTGCTGTGTCTCCTCTACAGTACAGAATGCGTTCAGCTTGTCAAGTTAACATAAATCTTCTATGCTAGCTGTGTGACTCTGAAGTGCTGTACTGTATGTTTGTAAGTTTTCTCCCCAACAAACACAACAATTTTGACGAAACGTTTTGCACCGTCAAAGGCAACCGCGGGCGCTTTTGGTTTCATTCTATAATACTGGACTTATTTTTCTACGAATGTTTTATCATTGAGAGTTTAAATAAGAGAGAAAAGTGTAAAAATGTTCGTGCCTGTCTGAGAAAAGTGTATAAAGTGTGTAGTGAGGGGTTTTACAGCCTTAAAACATCTATAATAATTGTTAAAAATAAATAAATAAAGTTGGCTACTTCGCGGATTTCACCTATCGCGGGTTATTTTTGGAACGTATAATTCCCGCGATAAACAAGGGACCAGTATGCCCACTTTTAATTTATTTTTAATTAATTAAACACCTTTAATGGTTTTTTTCAGTCTGGTTTTGTTCTTACTTGCACCAGATTATATATTTTTTATATATTTTTTTTTAATTGTGATTTTCTTTGTATAACTTTCCTAATACAATCCACCCATCCATTTTCTATCTAGGCCTGTGGGGGCTGGAGCCTATACCAGCAGGGCAGGAGGCAGGGTACACTCTGAATAGGTTGCAGGTTTGTAAAAGAGCACATAGAGAAAGTCCCACATTTACGCACTGCAGTGCATAAATTTAGACTCACCACTTCTAAAATGTATGTCTTTTGGACTCTGGGAGAAAGCTGAGACTAAACTGGAGAGCAGCCATACAGGCACTAGGAGAGCATGCAAAAACAGACAAGGGCCCGAGCTAGCTAGTGGATTAGAAACTAGGACCTTCGCACAAGGCAAAGATGACACTGAGCCGCTCTTGGCTAATATTCTGTATTCCCGTCAGTCCATCTGCCTCCGCTTTAAAGTACTTTGGGTCAGCTCCATTTTCACCTCTTATGCACTGTGGAGTCAACATGATATGTTATTAAGAATCCATATGATGTCTATTGCTTTGTTTTGTTTTTTATCCACCTAAATTTCCATTTGCATTTTGGTCATCTGATAAGGTGCAGAGTTGTGTTTTTCAGTGCTTGGCGACTCTGGTGTGCAGACAACTATTTTCCAAACCCTGGGTTTCTGACATCATTTTATAGAACAGCATCAGAGTGATAACAACTTCAGTCATTGTACAGTCTTTACTAACTAAACATAATTTAAGAATTAAAACATAGCTTTATACTTTAAATATGCTGGTACAATTTAGTACAAAAATAAAAGGCAGAGAAATGCTTCCGTACACAAACACCATCACGTCATCAGTCACTTACTGACACTCAGAAACAGAAGAATCCTGAGTGAACCAGTTTGGTATAGTATCCAGCTATATAACAAAGAAGAAATTAGAAATACTGTATGATAATTTACTTTTGCCTTTTACATGGGGGCCACGGTGAAGGCTGAGGTGGGAGTATCCATTGAAGCTGAACCGCCACTAGATGGTGCTTTGGATCCACAGGGGAAAAAAAGAAGTCCAAAATGTAACTGAATACTTCTGATCTGTTTGCCTTTTTGCACACAAATACAAAAGTCTTTACTGTAATCCAGGTTATTCATGCAAATGTGTCATTTTTGAAAGAAGAAGGTAGTCCAAATGGTGCCTCTTGTGATACCAGCATGTCTGTGATGAGTTCACCTTCCTTGCGTTGACTCAAAAAGTTACATAAAGGAAGAATATCCCACTTTTTCTTCGGATGTCCTCTTGTGGCCACAGCTGGTAGCCGTACAAAAAATGTCCGGAGCAAACTGTCTTTATAATTCTGATATATGAATACACTCTCTTTATCTCATATACACACATAATAACGAATCACATTCACTCAGTTCTTTTCTTGATTTGTTTTCTGTTCGTAAAGACAGCGTGTGCTATGATTTATCCCCTTGGAGAACCTGCAAAAAAAATCAGCGTTTATAAAACAGTTTTAGATTTCCATGTATTTGTGTGAGCAGCATGTGTACGCGTGCATGTTTGTGATTTGATTGGAATGATGATGCTTACCTACCTGGTTGCGAACTTTGTGGGATTTCTGCATCAGCACTCTCCATTGGTCATACAACTTCATGGACATGCTGCTACAACCGTAGGCGTGTTTCCGCACCCAGCCGAAGAACTGCTTCAGCTCCCTGCGCAAGGTGGAGTTGGAGTCTCCGCTGGATTTTGAGTCGCAGGAGCCTGACATCATTCTCTCTGCAGGGAGGAGAAACCAGTAAAAAGGTATTAGGCATAGAAAAGGAGTGTGTGTGTGAATGAAGCTTGTAATAAGAAAGTGCTTTGAGTATTCAAATTGAGTCGAAAAGCCCTATATTAAGTACCAGTCCATTTACCATCTGACAAAACTTTAGTATGGACCAGGGGTGGGCAATCTCAGTCCACGAGGGCCGGTGTCCCTGCAGGTTTTAGATGTGTCCTCGAACCAACACAGCTGATTTAAATGGCTAAATTAGCTCCTCAACATGTCCTGAAGTTCTCCATAGGCCTGGTAACTAACTAATCATGTGATTCAGGTGTGTTGACCCAAGGTGAGATCTAAAACCTGCAGGGACACCGGCCCTCGTGGACTGAGATTGCCCACCCCTGGTATAAACTCTTATCAGGACATTGCACATTGGATAAAAACCCCTTGGATGTCAAGAGACACTTTACACTCATTGGATAGCAGTTCCTCAGTCACAGGGTTGGCTTGCCCTAAAGTAAGGGATTAAAGTGGGTGGGATTGATCTGGAACAGCATTCTGGCACTTTTAATAAATGAGTAATCAAATCTGAAGATTAGGCTGATACATAATGCCGAGGGAGTTAAATGTCTGTGTTGCAGTCTGGCATTGCTTTCAGCTGCCAGCGTGGACACGAGATCCCACACCCCACTTCACCCTCAAATCAGTTTTTAATTCCTGTGTTATGTTCACCTGAGGTGTCAATGTTGCGTCTGCGGTACTTTAGCATCTAGCTAGCACTGCAGAAGGGGAGCTAGCATAAAGATGTAACTTTTCAGTCAGCGCAGGTGTTTCTGTGCAGCATCTCATGCATGGTGTCTTGGACGCTTAATGTATTTCCCAAGGAGAGGAAGATAAGGACTTTTCAGCAAGTATTATACTTTTAATGTCCTAATTCATTCTTTTTTCATGATGTGAAATCTATTTCTAAACAAAATGAAGCAGGATTTTGTGTTATTCAACATTTGCATTAAAAATATTACGTTAAGAAATTCAGTACAGTTTAATAGAGGCTAAACTGGTTAGTTTTCATGCTATGAAGTTACAGTAACGCAGGGTCAGTGTTAAGTTACATGAAGGGCAGCAGATAACAATTCGAATTCAAGCCGATGATGCTGATGAGACTCATTCACCAAATTTTTACTTTTATACTGGCTTTATCCCGTCTAGATGTCAGAAATCAGCCATACAGTTTATTTAACATCTCCCTATATCAATTTGAATTCAACTGGATGCACCTGGATAAATCAAAAAAGCAGCAGTGATTCAACTTCTCAAGAAGATGACTTATTTAAAGGGGCTTAACTGAACCTCAAATGATCAAAACACATGCAGAAAACATCAAACATGGAAAGGTCATACTGTGCGTGCAGCAAAGTAAGGAGCTGCTGCTGATTCTGTTATTGTAGCTGTGGTGCTGGTATGGTAAATGGTAAATGGTTTGCACAGTTTGAATTTTGAGGTTATACACTAACAGTTAGTGACTAACTGTATATTCTGGGCTTATGCCATGCAAAACACCAAGGCAGAATTTTCACCTGGCTCAAATTTGGGGCTGAAAGTTTAAAGTAGTTATAATGGCAAAGGGAAATAAGCAAGTAATGCTCCAGTATGTTAAGAATCTGCAGAGCAGTACTCAAGCAAATGCAATTTTTCACTGTCAAAGACTTTTAAAAAAAGACAGATGAGTGGCTGAAAAGACTTTGAGGAGAGAAGGGGAGACAGGATTAAACCCCCCTCCCTGATTTGTGCTTTTTCAGCTTGCCCTTGCAGAAACCCTTCCAGAAAATGGAAAAAAAAATCAAGGTTTTATGAACTGGGTTTTGTTTTCATAGTTGTGGTCTTTATTCCGATCAGTTATGATAACATTTTGCACAGCAGTTATGTCTGGGGAAGAAACAACCACAAGTGCTCACTACTTTGTGAACATGAGTAATGTTTTTTGAATTTTTTGTTGGTTCTGAAATTGTTTATTTTACAACCTATTGCAAGTAAAACATTATCAAAGTCTGGTTTGATTTTGTAATGTCAGGTTGGGCAAAGATTGCATTATGTTACATTGATGGTTAGGCTATTATTTTTTATTGTCTTTGACTGGATTTGTCTAACATAAGTAAAACTGCCAGTGCTATAAAAAACAACCTGGAAGACTGACCAAGAAGTGTATAAAACAGTACCACTGAGACATTGAGGCTGCCAGTTTTCAACAGCAGGAGCGATCTGTGGGATATGCACCCTATGATGCCTTAAAATGCTCTTAAAAACCTCAATAATGGACAAAAAATGACTTCCGAGTGCCCTTCTGACTGTGTACGAGTGTGTGCTCACCACTGTGGGGTGTGGAAGCAGCAGTCGGGTGGCTCCACTCACTCCAGATGCCAGCCTTGCGAGAACCGTAAATGCCCACGGGATTACATCGAACCTGGAGAAAATACATCATTAGAAAGGCTGAAAGCTACTCTGAAGTACTTAATCATTACACATCGAGACATATCCAACGTACCTGGACGAAATATACCGTTCCAGGTCTCAGTCCAGCCAGTCTACAAGAGGTCTGATTCCCAACATCCTCCATCACCTACATGACAAATCAAAGACACAAACACAAAAGCGCTGAGCGCTGGAGGTCTGACCACAGTATTAAATACCAATGGGCAAAAACTAAAACACAGGACCGAATCAAGATGCAGAAAACACAACCGCAAACCATGTACAGACCCAAACATGCATGAACCTCACATTGTTTGGTGGCTGCTGATCAGCATGTTTATGAAACTATTTTAATGTAACCGTGCCTGCTGGGTAAAATCTGTTCTCTATTATTTATTACAGAGCTGGATATGCTGGGACACACACACAGCAGCGCTTACAGGTACTCATGCAAACAGCATAACTGAAGACAGGCAAATAGAGAAGAAGAAAGGCACACATGCTGCAATTAATAATCTTGTCTAATAATCCTCACTTTCTCTCTGGCATCAGTCTATAAACACTTGTTAAAAAGGACTCAAACAAAAAACAGAACATGGAAATTACTGGCATCAAAAGTCTAATGATGTGATGTGGGGGAGCCAAACAGGCAGAAGTTACAGCTGAGCGTCTTACAGACATATTGAAGACATTAACAGCTGAGATGTATCCCTCCATTCCTCAGCATGACCTCATGATTAGGGCTGGTTCAGAGGGAAATGGTGCTTTGTTTTCACCATCGACCCTTTAAAACCACTCTGTGTCGAGTCTCCAGCTCTCCTCCTTCAAAATCATATCATCCCTCCTCCGCCTTGCTCCACTCCCCGCCTTTTCTTTTTCCACTTTGCGAGTCAAGACTTGCTTATATTACATCGGTGTAATTCCCCCTTAATTACAGGAGAATCTTCACTCTTACCCAGAGGAAAATGATTTCTGGGAAGCACCATCTGCGCGTCTTAAGGTTTTACACTGTGTTTTTCATTCATTAAAGGCTCGTGCGGAGTTACACATACAGTGGCTTTGGGCTGTAGCTTCTAGATTTATGACTAATGAAAATTTTTGACCAGCCCAACTATTAACTCATCTGGCAGAGGAGGCCTCAATCAGGCTACATCAGAGGTGATTACAGCACAAGGATGAGAAACAGCTGGGACAGTGCTGCTGTTATACAGAAAGAGACAAAGAGAACAGATTTGCATCCTTATAGCTATGGATTCTTGCCCTCTACCTTCCAGTCTTGGCTGTCCTCCAGCCTGTAGCGGATTTGGTATTTGGCCTGAAACAGGAAGTCTTTGAGAGCAGGCGGGGCCTCCCAGCGAACGCTCAGCTGGTCCTCCAACTGCCCGACGCGACTGACGGTCACACCCGATGGAGGGTCTGTGGTCACTGGAGAAGGAGGAATGGCATCAGGACATTAAGCATCACATGCAGAACTGATAATGAAAAACATAGTGAATATATTTAGGTCCTGTAGTGCAGGTGGAAACTGCTTCAACATCTGCACACAAAACGTCTGATCAGTGGCATGCCACATGATGTTTATCCGTTACTTTGATAGTGGCAAACATACAGAAAGTGCAGGAAGACAGAAACAGAACGCGTGGATGTAATGGTTCCATCTTTTTATGTCTTAACCAACAGTTAATAGCTGTTCATGAGAGATTACCCGACTCATACATTTGATTCCCTGCTGTAAGCTGTTGCCTGTATTACTAATGTATGTGTTATAAAGAAATCAAGATAGGAAATAGTCTGCTCTGCGAGAGAGGCAAATACTGCCTTGATTTTTATCAAATAGCTCTAACAGATGCTGTGGCCGACTAGAGGTTGATTTGAACCACTAATCTGAATTAAAACATTAATGTCACAAGCATTTTTTCTAGTAAAACAAAGCGTATTACAACAACAAAACTCTTTGCTTAGGGCCTTTTCTCTACTTCCTTATGTTTACACGACCAAGCAATCCATTCAATTTCAATTTTAAGCAGTAGGAGTGATGTCTTTATGTGTAACAACACATTGAAAGATTGCTCAGTGTTGCCGGAGGTTTGAGGTCTCTAGGCGCCTTTTAGTTTTGCAGAGTTGACTTGTGTGAGCTGGAAGAGGCATGTTCATCTGACAACAATTATCTTTTCAGCAAACAAACATGTGGTGACTGAGCATTATATTAACTTTTCTCGTTTTGGGGCTTTTGAGATCATTTCAGTATCTACTTCAGCTCCTTTTTTTCAGAATGCCATCATTGAATAGCTAGTAAATAAACAAGCTGATCAGAGGGAAGAAGAAGAAGATGGGAAAGATTCAGTGCAGGAAAAAAATGGGAGTTGACACAAGAGGCTTTTTTCTTGAGAGAGATTATACAGTAAACCTAAGAGTAAAATAAGATTATTAATACTTTAGTGGACACACATAGGGCTCAATGCAATTATAGCCAATGACATCTGCAGATGGAAACATAGGTTTTGTTAAAGTACACTGTAAAAAATACTTCCTTTTGTACAGGAAACTTTACTGTTAAAGTCTACCTTCTGTACTCTGCAACAACAGTTTCTTACTGTATATAATATTTTTAAACCTGTATTTCATATAAGCTTCACTGCTTTCTGGCTATCATTACACTGTAAATGTAAGTGCATGTCCTACGGACACAAGTCCTGGGCACTTGATTTTATCCACCTTTGGCAAAGGGACTGAAAATACCTGCATGCAAAGATGGCCCAGTGCTTTTTTCCATATATCGTTCTTCTTCTGGCTCATATGTCCACAACTATAAGAATGGTTTATAGGCGTATTCAAGACACTGAAGATGCACGCAGGCTATATGCAACTATAAGGGTCTTGACCAAACCATGAAACCACACAGAACATCCACAGCAGTCAGACTAATTGCAGCACAACGGAAATAAACACGAGAACATGTGTAAAATAATGATTTGAATGTAAACATTTATATTCCCATAAGTTCTTGCGCTTGCCAAAGAAAAATATTTCATTATGTGCAGTAGCTTGCTCTTAACTTCTTTTCCTCAAAGGCATCAGAAGTTACAGTATTCGTCCGCATTCACCAAAAAACGGTACATTGCTGTAATTTTATACCAATTTGTTGCAGTGTTTTAACTGAAATAATTGATTTTATGCCACGGTTGATAACAAATGTATCTCTTTCACAATGCAAAACCAACATTCGACATGGGTTTTTGTTTCATTTTCTTGAAATGTGAGATTTCTTTTTTCCAGTTACATAATAATAAGGACCAAGGAGATCATTTTCTTTCTTTTGAATCGTGTTCTTCTATCCACTAAGTCATTTCCTTTTGATTTACTCAATAAAGGTAACAAACTTAAAAATCAACAGAGACGATTTCTTTGTCCCGTGTTAAACTTCTAGAAAAGAGTGTTCCTGTTTCCTCACACTGTGATTGTTAGGCATGTGGCAAAAAGCAGGGCTCGCAGGACTCGAGGCTTTAAAATAACAGAATATATATTGAATATATGAATATATATAATACAGCATCTTTGTTCAAGATGCTAGAATTGAGCATAATTTAAAGTTATGATAGTAAACTATTGTTATTGAAAAACTCTTTTTAACATCAATTTAAAAAAGAAAGACAAATAAAACACACTGGGGCAATAACAGAATGATAGAAAAGTGTCAAATTGTTAGAAGAAAATGCTT
>NW_024582450.1:483470-518146 GCF_018398535.1 Haplochromis burtoni
TATATATATAAAGTAATACATAGTAATGGTATTGTTCTCAGTCAACAGCAAATGTGTTACCCTGAGCATTTTATGCATTTGGCAGTAAAAGTCAATGAGACGTGACAGATTACGGATGAATCATCGTTAACATATGCCTTTCCTCAACATGTCATCATTTCAGAGTCAGTGATACAAGTTACCTCTAGCCTCTCTGTTCAGAGGATTCCCTGTGAGTAAGAAATGCAGGGGAAACTGTAGGTGTTTCCGCCTCGCCTTCATAGCTGATCAGACATGACCGTATACTCCAGTGAGTCACGGCACCCCGATGCAGGTGTGGTTGGTTGCTGTGTTTCATGACACGCTGCTGCTGTTGTGGTAACTACTTGAATGAAAAAGGGAGGCCAGTGCAGAAACCTCCCACTCTCTCTGCCTCTGTCTCTATACTGTTACCAGGACCTGCCCAGCCCTCAGGGTGTGTAAACAGGTGCGTGCATGCATACATTAGGAAGAAGAAAGGGATTACAACTTGATGGACACTTGTTTCCTTGCCAATGACGTGTTCACCTTCGAAACTCCATATGGGCTTCTTCCAGTATATTGTCAGGAACATGTCAGGAGTAAACCAGGTGAAGAGTTCTTAGCTAATCAGGTTGTATTATTTCCGGCCCATGTCATAAAGCCTCGAAGCCCAAACTTTTCAAGCCTCGGGCGTCTACGGCCGCCTCAGAGACAGGATTAGTCCTAAGGATCAGCCAGGAACATTCCTAGACTAGATAAAAGGGGGTTATAAGGTGGTGTGCATGTGTGTTTTTTCACATTTGTGTATGTGTGTGTGTCCAGTGAGCATGAGTAAAAAGAAAACAAGCTCATCAAAAGGGAGGGCGTTTCCAGTCATCACACAACTTTGCCTATCCAGGTGTCACCATGCATGTGACTGAATGTGTGCATGTGTGTCTGTATGTGTGAGTGAGTGTTGAGGATAATGATGTATGCTCCGTTGGCTTAAACCGCACTAAGCTAGGCATAACAAAGCTTTAAAAGGAATTGCCTCTCAGTTTCTATCAGCGAGAAGCCGGATCAGTGCTTGTGAACAACTTTCTTTAAAAGGCAGAATTCACAGAAGTCAAGCCAATGACCTGTCGGTGGAAATAAAAGTTGTTTCAATCACAGGTACTGACTTGGGGGCCACAAGATAAATCGAAAAGGAGTCTTGAGATGATGAACCTGGCAACCTCAGCGGCTTAGTCTCACTGAGGAGCTTTAACATTATTTAAAAATCCCCCCCCCCCAAAACCATCTGATAGTATCTTCTATACTATGTAGTGTGTATATTGTATAGAGCTGAACCGAGTATAGTGTATATGATATTTACACTTTAAGAAATGCCTTAATAAAATGTGGCAAAGAAATTTGACATAATTAGAGTGAAAATCGCTCTCTACGAAAAATACAGCATTTTATTTTTTGACATCTTTCTTACCTTCCTGTTGGATTAGAAAGCACTCTCATATTCCTCAAATCAGTATGAAACAACTGAGACTTTCAGCTTAGTTTAAGATAAGACTAGAAACAGACAAATTCATTAGGTATCCTGGCTTTGTGCAGACTTGAAGTAACTGCTGCTGGCTAAGAAAAGTTTTGGCAAATAACCTCCTGTAAAACCACAAATTGGTGTCGTTACACTATGTTTTAAACAAATGCGATGCATTTTAGTGGCGCTTGAAGGTATGTTTTAGATTTAGCATTCTTAATGACAAGGGAAGCTAGCTGCACAGCAAAGAAGGTGGTCTACATAGTTTCTTGTCACTCTCAGTAAGAAAGATAAAGGCTGTATTTCCATAACTGTGGGAGTGTGACTTTAAACTAGCCTGGACTGGACAAATTGGCGGTACTAGAATTGGCTAATTTTGTTAGAAAACATCATGGCGTCCTGCGTCAGGTACAGTGTTTTCTCAAAGTTTGCTGTTGGTCTTGTTCTATTTGTAAAAATCACAGTGTTTCATCTTTAATGTTTTGAATCAGTTATTTTCTCATGTTTAATCTTGGTTTTGCTGTGAATGTTCAAATAGTGAATTAGCACAAGGAAATTCACTCAGTGGTTGAACCTCCGGCAGATTGGATGAAAGATCAGATAGACATTTTTTCCTTCTGAAGGCTAACAAGCCTAAAAGGTTGCTGCAAATCATCCTAGATTACAGCCAGAGGCCTCATCGACACTGAGATCAAGGCTCTCAGAGCAGCAGATGAAGCACAAGGGTCAAAGCGAACTTCTTCTCACACTCACCCACGTCTAGGATGTCAAGGGTGATGACATCAGAGGTAGCCCAGCCTAGCTGGTTTGAGGCCTCCACCCAGATCTCGTAAGGTGTGAAGAGGTGCAGGTCCTGGGTGATGCTGCAGGAGTACGGCTGTGTATGAGTGTAATCTGCACACTCTTTCTCTGTCCCATACCATCTGAAAGAAAAACAAAAAATACTGAACTCCACACAGCATTCAATAATGATCCTTCTAAAACACAATTTATTCCATGACGTGGTACAAGTTGCTAATTTATCCAGCTCTAGCATTTCTCTCAAATCTTTATACCAATTGAAATTGAATACAAACTATCTGTAGGTGCAGCATATAGACTTATTTTCCTTTTGGTGTTTTAAAACGGTTGATTCTTATTATTATTTTTATTTAAAATCTATATATTTTATAGCGCTTATACCCCATATGAAAATCACTTTTAAATGTTTTGCTTCCACACTGAACCATCGTCTCATGACACTACTATTATTGAACAGCGTTCACTCTGGGTATCATGTGTGTTATTGTTCTTGAAAATAAATCCAGTGGTATTTGGATTTGTTTCCACCTCTACTTAGACTTCTTTCATGGGATTTTCTAAGGAATGTCAGTATTGTCAAAAAACCCCAAAAAATCTTATGAAATATACTGCTTTTAACTGAAAACATTCGCGGTGGGCTTACTCGTTTAAAACCTTGGCTGCATTTTCATGTTTTATTTTGTTTTTCACTTCATCCATTAAGTTAGGCTACTGAGAAATGTTACTAACTGGCCAAAAGCCCTCTGTGCCAACTGGACAGTCATAGCACAATAGTAGTAAGTAAGCATGAAAGGTCTCGATGCTTGCTTAACAATCCAGTTAAGGAAATCCCAGAGAGTTGATTGTGTTCATCTGGATGCAATGTTTTTAGTGGGATAAAGCTTTCATCACTCATCCAAGTGAATTCTTCAGTCTCTAAGACTAAAGAAATCACTTGGATGAGTGAAAATGCTGCATCCAGATGAAAAGAATCAACTTTCTGGGTGAAAGGCTTTCTTTTTTTCCCAGCATGGCGTTGATAGGTCCACTATAAGACCAACTGTACAACTACTGAAAGACTTTTTTTAAAAATGGTTTAGGTTTCTCGGACAATGTTGGAAGAATCTATTGCTGTGAAAGTTATTCCTTTTCTGCTTTTGCTTTGTGTGAAAAGTGAAGCTTTGGCTGTCTTGTTCAGGTTGCCTCATTCACACTCTGTGAGCATAACTCTGGTTTGGGGTGTTGCTGTTGTTGCTCTGAGGCTTAGAGGTTTGATGGTGGGTTTGCAGTGGTGGATTCCTGTTTTTCCATGAAGTAGTTTTGCTCTTTCTTGTCCCTTAGTTGATCATTGCCCCTTAGATCATTGATTTTTTTCTATCCACGAATCGTGCAAACCAAAGTAACTATGTTGGTCAAGTCAAGACAAAACTGTCTGATTAGTAACTGCAATCTGATTACAACGTTTAGAACAGTGATGTAATGAACAGTAACTATCTGCTTGTCCAAAGCTGAACATTCTCACATACAGCACACAAGCAGAGATTATCTGTCACAGATGTGTTCTTACTAATGGAACTACTCCCTTTGGTTTAGGAAAATGGGTGTCGGCTTTCTAGAGTGACACATGATAGCCACCAGCTAACTGTTCTCACATGGGTTCATTTGGATACTACACAAACTGTGTATTAGGGAGCTGGCAGGATAAAGTGTGCTTAATTTGCAGTCTGAATGATTCAGATGTTTGCATTCTCGTGCAAAGCTGTGTGTGTGTAGGTAATGTGTAGATAGTAGTGTAATTGATTTAGATCATTTAAAAAACAGTGAATTGAGTCACTTGTAAAAGTTAAGCTGCAGTGCGTGTGTGCATACCTGAGTTTATACTTGAGCTTGTACTGCGTGCTGATATTAGTCTCTCCTTTTCCCCCTGGGGCCCAGCTACAAGTCAGGTCTTTGGTGTTCCTGGACCAACAGGTCAGATTGACTGGCTTCACTGGAGGCACTGGGAGACAATGGGGTGAAGATGGACAGAGAGTAGGACGAAGACAGAGGGTGGGGGAAATTTGTGAAGAGAAAAGAGAGGAGAAAAAACATGGCAAAGGAGAAATGATGAGTGAGGGTACAAAGTGATATTCCTCTGAAATAGCTGTTGTTTTGGGGTTTTTGTTACTGGCGTGTGTATGTGCATGTTCATCTCTCACAACACAAGGTGCTCAGGTCTAGTGTCACACAGAGATGAAGATCTTATTGATTGCATCTTTCTGTGTGTGTGTTAGAGAGAGCGTGTTTATGGTTTTGTGTTCTTGCAGTTCTAGTAAGCATTCTCATCACGGTTAATAATAGTAGTAAAAGCTCTTTAAACTTACTGTAATGAAAAAAGACCAAAGAATACAAAAGGTAATGAACACAGATCGCATTTTAAAGACTTAAATGATGTAGAACATTATTATCAACACCAAGTTAAGTGATTTATATCATTTGGCTTCTTCACTTATCTCTCACTATGTTTCTAAATCCAAACATAAAGTACACAGGCTATACTCACTGGACACTTTATTAGGTACACTTTGCTAGTACTGGCTAGGCCCCCTTTTACCTTCAGAACTGTCGTAATGCTTCATGGCACAGATTCAACAAAGTGCTGGAAACATTCCCCAGTTTTTAGCCCCTGTGGACACGAGAGCTTCACCCAGTTGCTGCACATCCCCGATGTGAATCTCCTGTTTCTTTACATCCCAGAAGTGATCTATTGGGTTTAGATTTAGTGACTGTGGAGGTCATTGAAGTACATTATTTAGAGAGATTATTTGAGCTTTGTGACATGGTATGTTATCCTGCTGAGAACATCCATCATCAGAGGACGGTGGTCAGCAACTACACTCGGCGGGGGCTGTGATGTTTAAACGATCTTCGTTTGGTGCTTTGGGATCCGGAGTATTCTAAGAAAATATCCCCCACACAATTACACGACCACTGCCAGCAGACTGAACCACTGATACAAAGCAGGACGGATCCATGCTTTGATGTTCTGAACCTACCATGTGAATCTTGCAGCAGAAACTCATCAGACCAGACAACATTTTTCCAGTTGTTTATGTCCAATTTTAGTGAGCCGTGTGAATTGTTGGTTCAGTTTTCTGTTCTTAGCTGACAAAAGTGGCGCCTGGTGCGGTCTTTTGCCGCTGTAGCCCATCTGCTTTAATGTTGAACATGCTGTGCGATCCAAGATGCTCTTTTTCATACCTCGCTGCAATAAATTGTTATTTGAGTTACATTGTTACAGTCTGGCCATTCTCCTCTGACATTTGACATCAACAAGGCTTTTTCCCCCAGAGAAATGCCATTCATTTCTCTTTTTCAGACCATTCTCTGTAAACCTAGAGAAGCTTGTGTCCCAGTAGATTAGTAATTTTAAAATGCTCTGCAACCAACAGCCACGTCACATTTAAAGTCACCTTTTTCTCAGCAAGTTGTGCTGACCATGTCTGCATGCCTAATGAGTTGCTGCCATATGATTGGCTGATTAGATGAATGGGTATACCTAGCAAAGTGGTCAATGAGCGTATGTTTTTTCCAGGACCCACACCTGCCAGTTCCCTGCCATAATAACATGGATGGCATTACTAAGTTTTGCCATCCTGTTAGTGAGATTATTGCTATTTAACTGTCACTATTCAAGTCCTTATATGTCTACTTGTATTCTGGCTACAAAAATAAGCACATTTTTCATAGTCTCATACTGTTTCAGAGCAAATAGGAATACGCCATATTAGGGTTGTCATAAGCCCCAAATCAGTAAGTTCTATAAAGTTTACTGTACCAATAAAAAAAAGAAAAACAGTACGTCTTAAAACTGTAGAAGTACAGACATGTGTGTTTGTGCGTGTGTAAAATGTCAGGCCCATACTTTATGAGTGATAGTGCGAGTAATGGACCACACAGGTGGTTAAAGCGTCGGGCAATAGAGGCCTCTCGCTGGGCCTGAAGGCAGGAACACTAAACATAAAATACAGCTACAAATGTGCAGGGACACTTAAAAATCTGCCCACTACCTGGTTGCTGTTTCCTTTTACTCCCATTTCCTTTTCATTCCATTCATCTCTTTGGTGTATTGCTCCTCTAAGTCCTCGCCTGCACTTATACATTTATGTAACATTTCCTCGTAGCGAAGCAGAGAAGCAAATGCAGAGAATCGTCAGAGGAATAAGATTATTTTAAAGTTATACATTTTATACTTCAACTTACTGCCAACATAGAGACAGGAGCCAGCCAGTATGTGTCCCTTGTGATTGTGACAGACAAGGTTGTCACCAGATGTTTGCTTGGAGGCATTGAGTCCTGCCAGCGTCACACTGAGGTTAGTCGCGCTAAGCACTCTGTAGAAGGAGCTGGGCAGCTGTTGACCATTCAGTGTCCAGAAAAGCGAGCTGGCGTGGACGCCAAGTTCGGGGTGGACCCAGCAGCTGGCTGTCAGGTTAGACCCAATGCGAAGTACAGGGTCCTGAGGGTAGATGATTGCTACATCTGGAGGAGGGTGGGAGGACATGGATATTAGAGGGAGTATGTCTTTCGAATGGTTTTAAAGTTTAGGCTAATATTTGAAAAAGTTACTGCCTGTGTTCAAGGGGCACTTCAGATGTACTAAAGTGTAGCTGAAGACAAAATATCCAATTATCTGCTGGAACCTTTATTAACAGTTTCAGAATTGTGCCCTACTTCTCTTTCATTTTTGGAGCCTAGTGACTTCGCTCTCGGCCCCTCAACCTTCTGATAATGCTCTGGTGCTTTTCACCACCTTCAGCTGGATAATGTTGCTCTATTTCAAATTCCTGTTCCCTGCTTTCCAGAACCACTCAGTCCTGCACCGTGCTCTCAGGTTTAGTGTTTCTTGGCTCTAGTGGAGCTTTGTTAGCAGGGCAGTGCTTATCTTGTAAGCTGAAGGCATGCTGTTTCTGGTCATAACATGGACATGTCCTAACATATTAGTCAACGTGTTTTTATCATCTTGAGACACTGCTCTGGTTCTTTTACTCGGAATCTGTTTCCAGCATAAAGTCCCTCACCCACAGATGGGTTCTGACTCGTCAGACTCCATCGACAGCTAAACTGGTCCTGCTGCAATGTGGATATGAGGGGCTGCCAGGCATGTTAGCAGAATCCCTGGCAATTTTATTTCACAGCTCCACTCCAACAGCTTCCTGAGCCTCTTACTACAAAGCCACACTGTACACCCTACAAGCCTTTTTCCCCCTCACTGAAACCCCTAACAGAATGCTACACAGTGCCACCATCAATATATGCTTGATGCCATGCCTGTGCAGGGTTTTACACTCTGTGCTCCCTGAGCTCATGAGCACAGGAGTTCAAGAGTAGCAAAGATAAGTTTCAGTATTTATGGAATGCAATGGCTGAGCGTGAATCAACTTATTGTGAACAGTGAGACCACTGAGGCACACACAAATCCATATGGAATCTCATCAATGGTGGAGTTAGACACTCCCATGGTTGTAGCTTGGTTGATTTTGCATGCCTGTCTCAGCATATGCATTCATGTTTGGCCACCACATGTAGCTGCGGGCCAATGTCTTCATTCTTGAAACCCCTGAATTGGCCTCATGAAGTTGTACTTGTGCTGGAATTATCAAAAGGCTTTCCCACAGTATGAAGCCCTCATCCACACATCTTCTACCTCCAACTCACGTTGTCGCCTTACGTAGCACTGCATGTAAACTCTACAGGGCACCACATCACAGTCAGCCCAGTCCCATGTCTGATTCACCTGTAAAGGTTTGCTGTGCCTGGTTTGCAGTGGAAATCTACTGAGTTGTCAAATTTAAGCCTTCCTTATATTCCATGACGTAAACACAGGCTGCCCAGCATTTTAGCTGCTGTAAGTTGTGTGATGCACTATTTTCCTCTAAAAGTCAGATCAGCTCTTTTTGGTATGTCACTATCACCCAGTGTTTTGGTAATTAGGTATTAATTCTTTTGTTCTTATTTTACGTGTAAGCGGAAAACGATGGGCAAAGCCTCATTCCACAGCCTCATTCCTTAGTTTGTGTTCCAACAGTGCTGCCCTGCCCAGCGCATCACATTTGAAACATCACTGTCATGAAGGTGGTTTGCTGCCCCCTTGCTGTACCGCGACAGTGGGTTTGCTCACTGTCTGCTGCATGGTTGGCTAGCTCAACTCCCTGCTCCAATCTGATTTTGTCCTCTGCCTGTGGTGGCTGATTTCTGCACACCATCCTCAGTGAAGCCACATTTCAAATTCCCGCACTGAGAAAAAATGGCTTTTTTTGTACATTACTTGAAGAAAATTCAGAAGAAAATGAACTCTGAGTCAGTTTTTCTTGTTTTTCTGTAAATCCACCAAATGAAAATAATCCAAATGTTAAAGCATTAATGGGACAACTGGCATTGCACTGATTAGTTAGTGCTATTTGTGAAGAAATGTAGTTAATGTTTGGGATTCACAGGTTTGCCAGCCTGTTATGTAACAATTTACCAGTGAGCAAAAGATAACTGCTTATTTGTGCCATATTTGTTGCCCGTTAAGGAACCTCGTCCTGTTGTAGATTATAGCTTTGGTACCTGTTTAGGACTGTTTGTTTTATATAATAGCCTCGCCTCTGTCAGTGCGCCCCAGGGCAGCTGTGGCTACAATGTAGCTTGCCATCACCAGTGTGTGAATGTGTGTGCGAATGGGTGAATGACTGAATGTAGTGTGAAGCGCTTTTGGGGTCCTTAGGGACTAGAAAAGCGCTATACAAATGCAGGCCATTTACCATTTACCATAATTGCTGAAGGTTGCGAGACCCACTTCTGCTGAAATATAAGTTTTAATATAGAAAAAGCACAGCCAACATAGCATGACACTGATTACTTTTGTTTTGCCCTCATTTAGACCCCTAACAGAACGTTAGAGTAGCAATAATTAAAATCTTACTGAGAAAAACCCTCTAAAGTTTTTCTTTTTTCCAGTGTCCTGTCTATACCATCTGCTTCATGATTCTGTGACAAAAATCTGCAACTAATAAGGGATGAAATGTCTGAATTGGATTATCTCTCACAATCAAGCAAATGTGCATGCTTGTGCATGCTGAGCTTCATGCTGTAGTATGTAGTGCAAATGCTTCTATGTAAAATTATTTGGGCAATGCAGAGTTTGCGCTATTTTGCGATAAAACATCTGACAGAAAGAGCACAGACATGCGCTAATGCAGTTTCGTTAGATCTTTTAACCCTCCCTCTCTCACTTGCATTAGCTAACACTGACGCAGTTCAGTTTCGTTGCGTTTTTGTATTTTTAGTTGTTTTAGCAAAGAAGCTGCTAAATGGTCAGAGAAAGAGTTTAGCTGTTTATCTCTTTATCTTATCTGACAACTGAAAGTCAAACAGTGGAGCTTTGATCTCACTACACGTGAACAAAATGATAAAGGAACAAAAAAAGATGGGGATATGGAAGAGAAGAGAGGAGACAAGAGGAGACGAGAGTTGAAAAAAATGACGCTAAGTCCAACGTATTGAAAAGCGCGGAACTGTGGAAAACCTTTTATGAAGGAATGAGCGAGGAACACTGACTGAGAGCATCAATACTTTGTTAGACCTCTGTAAATCTGTGCCCGGGGCCACATCTATTCAGCTGCCAGCCACCTTGCGCTTACAGACAATGTTGTGGGTCTTTTATGGAGGAGTCGCCTTTGAACAAGCGAAATCAACTGTAACTCCGCTCCAATATTAATATGGTAACCCCATCTTGAGCTCTGACACAACACTTGCACACATTTATGCACACACAAATGAACACAAACAAACACTTGCACAGAGGCTGGGTTGTCTTTGTCACTGGATACAGTGGACTGCGATCCATCTGAATAACAATCAGTGTTTATGTATTCCAGGCACTGAGGACATTGCCCCTGAGCAGGGTGCGAAGCCCCTTTAACACTCCTTCAAACACGGCGGTTCTAGACGAAATTACTGCTGTTTATTGCCTCTTGGACACACTCACTGGAGGAAATGGTTTGTAAAATATTATTTGTTTGGAGAGGTTGAGGCAACTCGAAACACAGCTCTCATTGGGGCAGGAGACGAGCTTAAGCCTGCGATGGAGATGGATGAAGTTACGGGGCGAGTTCAGCCGAGGAAAAGTTTTGAACTTTTGTTTGAGAGTGAAAGGTCTCCAGTGGACTTAAGCGGTATTGAGGCTGTCAGTCTTCAAAGGTACATGCCACCTCCTCTTTGTATTAAAAAGCTCCTCTCACTCATTCATGCAACGCTTGAAAGGCAGCCAATACTTTTCTCTGTCTGCTTAATAGAAGTACATGTGGAACTTTTTGAGGGGCCGCTTGGACAAGCCAAGTGAAAGAAGTCACGCAACATTTAGTGACAATGAGCCATGCAACGTCGTTGGTAAAGAGACCGAGGAAACAGCAACGGATGTTATTTGTTTCTCTTGAGTTTTTTGTTTTTTTACAGGTTTACATTTGAGTTATTTAACTGATGGTCTTATCAAGAGAGATTGCATTAGCTTATCTCAGTTTAAATAGGGCGCACAAAAAGAAAATATAGGATAGAATAAGTTTGTTTCTGATTAAAAGTCTGTTTTGTTTTAAAAAAAAGTTTTTAAAAAATATGATAATATCCTACATAAACGTCTCATTGTTTGTTCACAGAAAACTAAAAATGTAAAAGTTTATGAGCTGCAATGAAAAGTAATTATATGTTAGTGCAAAAAAAATCCACATTTAAACTGTTTTACTATGGTGGCATTCGTAAACCGCAGCATAGTCAGTGAAAGGGAAGCAAAGTCCATTATTACAATGAATAACATGGTAATGACCGATTATGTCGTATAATAAACAGCAGGGTGGCTTATGATCAGGGCCCATTGTCTCCTTTAAGCCCCTAAAACTGTAGTTTCTTTTATTAGTGCCTTTGAAACAGGATGAATAGCAGGAGATCCTCACAGTGGAGCTGCTGTTTGCCAGCGAGCTCGCCATAAAAACTAATCCAACCACTTAAAGAGTGAAATGGACATAACTTTGATTTATTTAGATTATTGTGCATTAAGCTGGTGGTTAACATTCTCCACAACCCCAGCAGATGATGTCATTGTGTTGATGCGGTTCGTAAAGCCCCCATGCTCTCCATGTGTTTAACGAGTTATGGCCTGACTTGTTGAAAATCAGCCTCATGGGAGATGAGTTCTCTCTGCAGGGAAACGACCAGTTTACTACAGCAGGAGCCCATCTATAACATGAGCTGTCAAGTGGACAAAGTGGCCGTTTTCTTTTTTCGTTTTTTTAAATGTATCCAGAAAGCCAGCAAAGTGGATCCAGTATGTGTCCCAAGGAAGTGACCTGCTGTTATGTAAGGCAACTTAGGAAAGAATCCGTGGAATTGGTGTTATTTTAGATTGGAAACACATTGTAAAACAGTATTATTCAAAAAGAAAAAAAGCCCCCTGCAATTCCTGCATGTTCTTATATGGGGTTCATACAATATTTCTTGTATGGAAACTATTTGTGGTCAACTATTTTTACTCTACTTGATATGAGCATAATATTTATTAGATTTATCCTTCTGTGTGTTTTTTCCAATGACTAATATTTCTTCTTAAGTAATTGTGTCCCACGTGGTATCACTAAAACACTGTTGTGCTCAAAAAAACTGCATTTCCCCCTTCAAAATCGCATTACTACAGCGTAATAATCCAATATTAACTTGCCTAATACATTTCTAAAACGTTTTACTGTAGTAGCAGCAAAAGTCTATTTTTACAACATATTTATCGCCAGAATCAAACATTCCGGAGCAGGACTTACACTGTCACATGGTGCTGGTGTTTACATTGGGATATTTGGGTGACACTTGGTTTGCATTGATTTCTTCCGAAAACTACATGAATATTAAATTAAAAAATAAAATTAAAAATTAGAATAAAATAAAATAAAACATAACAAACATATATAGCCAAACCCCCCAAAGCCTTCCCCAGCACTATCGTAACTTTGCGCATCGATGGACATCTGTGTGCAACTTACGTGTGGACAAGGACAGCACGCCGGGAATGTGCAGCGTGAGGAAAATCAAGCAGAAATCCAAGACGCCTTTCATTTTCCACCAATTACTTTTCTATATGTCTTGACTTCTCGTCCTCGTGTTGTTGCTCTGTCGCCTTTTTTTCCCCGATCGATCCTGGATACAAATTACGCACAGCAGAAAGAGGAAAAACACCACGGGTTCCAGGACCGGATTTTATTAACTCTCGGGACTGAAGAAGCGCACTAGAAAAAGTGTGACCAAGTGTGGAGGCAAAAAAATCACCCTCTGATAAGTCTTGGAGTAATTTGTCCTCATTAAAGCCAAAAAAAAAAAAGCGTGGGCATTACCACGTCCTGTTTGCAGTCTTCTCCCTTCTTAATGCTTCCTGCAGCTAAATCATACACAAGTTCATACTTTTCAAGCCCCTCCCCTCTCTCTCGCTCTCTCTTGCTCTCTGTCTCTCTTCCCACACAGTCGCCAGTCATTTCCCCCTCTTTCCGTCCTTTCCCTGCTTTTTTTCTTCCTCTCTCTAAGGCTCTCCCCCCTTGAGTGATGGTTAGAGCCATTCACTTTCACTGAATCACTCTGTCTCTGTTACTTTCCATGCCTCGGGTCTGTGCTTTACAATTTTTCACCATATGAGGCTATTGAGTCAGTGAGTGCTACAGGAAAGGTTGCCAAAGCTAAATCTTGTCTCTCCATTTTAATCCTTGTGTCAATGAGGAGATTCTTCTTCTTCCTAACAGACTTCCAAGTGAATTATGACATTTCCTCATTAATTCTTGCCGAGTTCTGCTCAGATATTTGACAGTGTTATATTATGACGTAATGATAACTGTATCCCTTAATCCTTTTAAATAAATTCCTAAGATCTTTTAATGTGCAATTTTTGTTTTCTTTTGTTTGGTTTGTTGCAGGGATGTTACCATTGAAACGTGTATCTTTGTTCAGCCTGTGGATAGGGAATATATTCATTTTATTGTTATTTTTTAATCTGCATTGATCGGTCTTGGAGCAAACATCTAGCCTACAGCTGTTCCACTTTTTGGGCACACTGGCATCAAAAATTAAATTGTTTAGCATTAAAAGAGAAATTAGCTTTAGAGACTCTTTTATGTTGGCCACCAGGGTTTATTCAACGGGAATGCACGTGACGGAAATATGAAAAACTCGTTCCTTAACATTAACAGTTCCAGCTCTATTGTAGTGAAACTGCCAGCCACTATGGCTAGACACTGAATAAGCAATAGTCAAAACACAGAGCTGCCAAACACCCACAGACTGCTTCACTCACTGCTGATTTATTTCATCTTTATTCAGTGTGACCTTTCAGTCTAGATTATCATCATCAAATATGTAAACACAAGAGCCAACAGACTCATAGATGCTGGGAAGATTAACCAGTCTCCTGACCACAAAAATAACAGGCCTTTTTCTCGGCAGTCATTTCGTCTTGTCATAGTCTGGGTCGTTAACGTTAACAGTCTTGCCGTTCCCCCTAAACATCCCACCAAATCAGTGGCTCCCTAAAATACATTTGCACCTGTGCTTTTACTTTAACAAGTTGAAATTTCATACACAACGTTTCTGAAAATGAAGCAGCTAAATGGAATTGGACCATTATTCATTTGAAGTTGTTCTTTGACAAGTCCAAATATCTCCAGTATAAAGGTCAGCTAGGCAAGGAAACGCCTCAAGGAAACTCATGAGTGATTCAAGGGAAAGGCAGTGGTCATAAACATCATGTTGTCATACATCACCGTTCATGTAACTTCAGCTTTCAGAAGACATGCAAGCAATGTAAAATATATGAATATATATAACTGAATATACCAGCAAAAAGCTGCAGACTAATCCAAGCAATAGAAATTCTACTTTTTGTCTTTATGGAAGAATGGATAAAGTAAACAAAGTGCAGTCCTGTGGATACCAGTGACATAATGTGCATAATTTTGAAAATAGGAGCAGACAATGAAGATCTCAAGGCTGATATTAACTGGAAACGTTTCAGAAATATGTTCATGCACGACTGTGCACACATGAAAAACCAGTGCCTGCTTATTTTGGCCAATCAGCATCTAATTTATACTGAAGATAAAATTCCTCAGAAGAAGAAGACAAGGGTGACTTTTGTTTCCAGAGAAGAAACTCCAATTCCACAGAGGAAAAGTTGCCCTCCAGCGGAGGTGTGGTATCAGCTCAGTTTAAATTCATCAGGATCTGAGTGGGAGTCCTCTGACACAGGAATCCGGCAACTCGTTGGCTGCTTCAACAGACGCTAGAGGAAATGCAGTGACATGGGGTCACACTGCGATTGAGAACAGTGAGACATGTGGGGCCCAGAGTTTGTCTGGAGAACAGGAACATTTTCATGTTCATGGTTTAAATGGGCGCTGTGACTAATATTTGACTAACATGAGTTAGTCTTGCTTGTCCTTTCCTGGTTGAGTCAGCAGGAGTGCGCCCACAGTGCCAGCCTAACAGCCACGATGACCTTTAGGTCCTGGCCTACAGGGTCCGCCATTATCCTCCCTCAGAGAGGGCTCTTGTTTGTGGGACAGTTCCCGCTCGTGCTCTATAGTTATTTTCCAGGAAGCATGAAAAGAACTGTGACACTGACGTGACTGTTTGTGTCACTTTTCCGAACATTTCGCTCATTCGCCTATTCGCAGTGTTAGAACAGTTAATTCATGGCAGACCTTTGTCACCATCTTGGCCCTGTGAGTGAAATTGATGTGTCAGTGTCTTGGCTTGTGGGTTTTATGCTGCTATTGTCTCCCATTTTTATTGGCACGCACACATGCACGCCTCTCTCACACTCAACATCCACGAGCTCCCTCTTCCTTCTCTGTTACATGTCGGAAAACACATGCATACAAAGGCAAACACTGCCATCGCAGTGTGGCATAAACAGTCACAGTGCCATGCAAATAAAACCTCTTACAGCCCAGCTGTCCTTAATCCAAAACCCCACGGGCACAGAGCGGAAGTGTTGAGAAAGTCAGCGCTGATAGTTACGTGAAGTAAGACACGGAGAATCGGAAAGATCGCAAAAGCAGCAAAGACAATGGTGAATATGACGGGGAAGCCTCCTCTGTAGTAACACCAGTCATATAAGGACCACAAGATGAGAGTGCAGGCTCGGTGTAAACAAATGGCAAATGTCTGTCAGTGTCGTGGCATTTCTTATTGTTCTGCCCTGTACAAGAAGACTGGTTTCACATTTATCTGCAAAGTGCTTACCTTAATTCTGAGTACATTGAAGCTTTTGTAACATCACTAGGTTGAAAATCATTCCGCCTTAATTAGAGTTACAAGTGAGACATGGAAGCATTTTAAATGGGCTTTCCAGCAGATCAAGATATGTATGTTGTGCAAAGTTATCTAATTAGTTCAGTGAAACATTTCTAAAAAGAAAACATACAATTGTAACTCAGCTTTATCTTTTTATAAAGACAGTCAAACTGACTGTCAAGGGGGCAAAGACAGACACACAGATGGAATGGGAGTAATCAAGGAGAATCAGGACATTTCCCCAATCAGGACTGTTGGAATACCAAATTCTTCAAAAAAAAAAAAGTCAGCAAAACGTCTAAAATGATTTATTCCAGCCCTTTTTAACCTCTCTGAGACATCTCTCATCAGAGAGATGAGAAATGAAAAATAAATAAAGAAGAATATAAGCAGATATCATCGTCATTTGACAAAATACGGACCAACAATGTTTACACAGAGCAGCAGAGGAAAGCAGTAGCTCTGCAGAGCTGAATACACACGCTCCGTTTGTTGCCTTTTCTTTCCTACGCTGAGTGAAAAAATGATTAAGAAAAAAATGATGGGATTATCCATCATATCAAATTTATAAAAAAAAACTTGCCAACTAAAGCCGCTGTTATTTCCACAGCTCAGGAGTGCCATTGCAATCAATGGCACTCCAAATCCACCAAAAGCTGCTAAGCTCCAAGAAGTTAAAGAAAAAAAACTACTTAAGTCACTAGATAGCATGCATTGTACTGCTTGGATTAATTAGGAACTGGAATTACAAGTAATATTTTCTTCTTTTCATAGTTTAATGTGGATAAAAGAGGGTGGGGACATTTAAACATGTATATACATGTATTTATGTAAATATGTAGCACATGAGTCGATAGAAATAGTGGTGTAAAAATATTTAAAACATTAGATTACATAATTGTGATTGAACTTTTTAACTTGAGCTAATAGATGCAATCCTTTATCTGTGTAAACTAAAAACAGAACCAAAGAAAAAAAAACTTTAGACTTTGCAGCCTTTTTTTTTTTTTTTTTTAACAATGCTGCCAGACTTTTTTTTTTCAGCTTTTGAAGCCAGGACGGAACAAAGTGTCTTAGGTTCCTGGAACAAGTGTTAAAACTATACCAAAAGGCTTTTCCTTCATTTAAGCATTTTAAATTAAAAATAAAAGGGAAAAAAATATTTAATGTAACAATCATGACAAAAACATGAAGTAGTAAATAAAAACAGATATAAATTATTAAAACTGAAAAATACATTACATAAATACAACATTAATTGGGTTTTTTTAAAAGTGGAAATAGAATAAAAGTTAAGGATATAAACAAAATCCTGTGGAAATTGACAGATTTACATCTTGCTTGGCAGTCATTAACAGTCAAATACTGTAAGAAGTTCAAAACAATAGTCAGTGGCTCCAGATAATTATATCCTTCAATGAGCGTTAAGTTGCCTTTAGAAATCTTACAAGTCATGCACTAATCTAAACAGACCCATTAAAGTCTTAACTAAAGGATTTGTTGACTTTGTTGTACTCTGCTGAAAAAAAAAAAACGAAAGAAAAGAAAAGACAGAGTAAACAATTCATTACCAGGAAACTGGAAAGGCTCTGAAAAGCAAACCAGGGACTAATCAAAGGAATAGAAGCAGAAGAGAAGAGAAGGAAAACACAGTGAGCAGACGGAGACAGCAAAGAAAAGTTCGAGATTGGGTTAAAGACAACAGAAAAAAGAGCAGCCACTGAGACAGACATATTTGAAGAGAGAGCAGGGGCAGGAGTGTGTGTGTGTGTGTGTGTGTGTGTGTGTGTGTGTGTGTGTGTGTGTGTGTGTGTGTGTCAAGGGGGCAAAGACAGACAGACAGACACACAGACAGACAGACGGAGTGGGAGTAATCAAGGAGAATCAGGACGTTTCCTCTGTAATACCCACAGGCCCCGGCTGAGCCCCAGCTCCGCAATCCTCGCTGATTGGAGGGAAGGGTTTGTTGAAGAGGAGGTCAAGACCATCAGTACCTTGTTAAGGAAAAGTTTGTGTCCAGAGGAATGAAGAAGGCTGACTCCTTCCTGAGGAATTCATAGGGGGATAGTGAGCGGTATGTGTATGTGCGTTTGTGTGCGCATGTCAGAGGAAGGCAAAAAGAAAGCACTGATTTTTGAGACTGCGCGTATGTAAGTATTTGTGTGTGTGTTTGTGCATGTATGTGTGGATGCAGTCACTTAAAAGGAGCGACGCAGAGGAGGAGGAATCAGATTGTGATTTAAGGAGGACCCATCAGCCCCCCCCCCCACACATGCACACGCCCGACATAGTTTCTAAAGCCAGGATAGCAGCACTGGCATTTGCGGCAATAATGCATGACAGATGTACATCAACTCTCTCTCTGTCTTTCTGTCTCTGTGTCTCCCTCTTTGTCCTTCTTCTTCTGCCTCCTCTCATCTGGGGCCAATGTGTTGTTGATGGTGGGCATCGTGCATCAAAGCATAAGCGGCTTTTAAATTGAAAAAGGAGGATTGCAATCTCGCCTGAGTACTCCTCCGCGTCAGATGGCTAATTACCGACTCGATAATGAACCGAAGGCGAGACTTTTGGCTCCAATATGTCTTTTTGCTTTCATTTTTTTTTAACCTCGAGTTTTATCATTTACATCATTACCTTTGAGGTCTTCGTTGAAAATGAAATCACCCGTAGTTTGTTACTTTGTAGTTAGTAAAAATGTCAGTTTGGTCTCAAATAATCACAGAGGTCACAAGAGTTTAAATTCAAATTAGAGTGTCGTATTTTCTTTCTTCAGTTTGACGGCTGGGTTCAGAATGCATTTCAGGTACATAAAATATATTTATTTCCTCATCCAAGCATTTGGATGCGTACGATTGCAGAAAAACCTTTGTGTTTTCTGTATTCCTGTCTAAATAAAACTTTATCCAAGTCCTAAAAGTGGATCCAGATAACACAATTAAACAAATGAAATGAAGATTTGATAGTTGTTTATTTAATTATTGAAAGATATGCTCTGTTAATAAGCTACATTTCTCTGAGGGGCAAAAGTATGTTAACTTTAGGGATAAGCGGTTAATTTGAAGGTGTAATCAGTATCTTTTTTTACAGTCAAGGAAGAGCGATCTATTAAAGCTTCACAACATATGTTCGAGGAAGTTAACTGCGGCGCAAACAAAGGAGATTTATGGCGTCTTTAGAAAAAGTTGTTGATGCTCATCAGGGCTGGAAAAAATTACAAAACTATCTCTGAAGAGGTTGGACTTCAGACTGTGTACAAATGAAAGGAGTTCAAAAGAGCTGTTACCCTCGAAAGTAGAATTGCAGGTAGAATTGCAGGTTTCTCCAAAACTGGCTATTTTTCATGAGTCCATCAAGAGATCACTGAACAACACTGATGTTCCTGGCATGGCTGCAAGAAGAAAGCACAGCTCTCCAAGAAGTACACTTTTGCCCGTCTGCACTTTGCTAAAAATCACACGAAGACGAAGACAATGATAGAAAATATCAGAATTCCTGTCCCATAAAACAGTGCTGCATTAAATGTTACACTGTACAGATGAGGACTATTTACTGTACACCAGCAAAAACAAACACAGTCCTCCTGTGATATCTTTGAGCCAATAGAAACTCTGATATAGATGGTGACCCATCATATCAGTCTGTCTTTGATCATGCGTCCTTTCTCTCAACGTTAAATAAACCTGCATAACATGGATTATTATCCAGCTAGCCAGCTGGCAAGCTTAGAGAGAAATATTTGAGTTAGACTGCATCATTAGGTGATGCTGAGCCCAGAACAGCTAAATTGGTGTTTTGGTAGATTATGAGGGAGTCCTTGGGAAATTCTTTATTCTTTCATTTTATTGTTTTTTGAAAATAAATGTTTAGAAAAATGAGGAAATGCGAATTACTACAACCCAGGATTGCAATAAAGCAGAACTGATTTTTAAAAATACTTTAAAGTGCATTTTTATAAGAGAGTATTAAACAACTGGGTTGGTTAGTTTTATAATATTCAAAGCAGAATGTTAATGTTTCAGTGTAGCCACAGTAGAACAAGAAACCTTCAACCTTTAAACCATCATAAGTTATTTGTTTACTCACTTTCCCTGTAATATATATAAAGACTTCTGTAAGTATGCAGGCTTTCTAATCATTCTTTTTTACTTCATGTTTTTACGTAAAGAACTGCAATAATGTAAAATACTTTCATGCAAAAACAACAATGATTGTAACTAGGCCTTAATTTATCTTCTATAATTTCTATTTATTTTCATATATCTGTCTTGTATTCTTGTGCTTCAAGTTGCTCACTATGAGTCAGGGGGAAATGACATTTCCACCCTGTTTGTCCTGCACATATTGCAGAACTGAAAATAAAGATGACTTTGAAAATAATCAAGCCCTCAGAACTGTTCTGATGTGTAATGTACATATAAGCATATATAGCAGCACTACACCATGTGTTATATTGCATTGGAAAATGTTAACATGACGTAAAGTAAGAAGAGGAAGATCAAAGAGAAGCTTGTGAGAGAAGAAGATGTTTAGGATACGGTGAGATGAAGGCAGATGATCTGCTGGGGCGACCCCTAAAGGCAGCAGCCAGAAGAAGAAGAAGAAGAAAGTACTGCAAAACTAAACTTGACTAGAGTGTTGGAGAAAATGTCATGCTGCTTTTTATCATCACAGTGTGGTTTTGTGCTTCTGTGTTCAAGCAGAAGAGGGCAGCACTTTCCCAGTGCATGAAGTCAAGCTCAAACCATCCCCTGTCACAGTAACACTAATGAACAATATCACAGAGGTTCTCCTACCAGACACAACAACAACCTAGCAGCATGGCGTGTGTTTGATATCCAAGAGTTATTTAATGTAAACTGCACACTGCTGGTGCCAAAAATGCTATAAATTATGGATCTGTTACTGAGGAGAGGCGAGGAAGAAAATGTGAAAATGTGAGAAAGATAAAAATTAAAAGAATGCTGAGAAGATGGAGCTAAATTCCAATATGACGTGAAGGTGGAAAGACAAGAAGTGTATCTTTGCAGAAGTGTTACAGTATGTGGTCAGTGTTGTGCTGTGTCATGATGCTGTTGTACTTTTTACTTCCTTGTAGCAGTAAATAGGACTTGAGTGTGATCCCATGGCAACAGGTCCAAATATCAACAGGTGTTAATAAAGCAAATACTATCTTTTATTGGTACTTTAATATCGCATGGTGTATATCTATTAAAGTACCAATGTAAATATCAAGGGGAAACCCTCGGTGTTTATCATAACATCAGTGGGTGACTCACCCCAAAAAACAACAAAAAAATTCAAAAGGTTGTGCAAGGGACATGTTGTGACTCATCATTTTTAAGAAACATCTCGAAGCAATGGAAATGTAGCAGTGTCTTTGACAAATGCGCAAATTATATAATGTATGTTTACATTTAAGTGACAACTAGTGCTTCAAGTGCTTCGTTTCTTATTTCCTTTAGCACTGAAGGCACCGGGCGAGCCTTAGCGATTGGATCAGTGTGGGGGAAGCAGCAGGAGGTTTATGGATAGCTGAAGAAGAGCTGATTCAGTCTAGCACCAACTGTCAACAACATCTGTCTTCACCTAATAAGCCTACAGTCAGTACAGTTAAATTCCCTGAACACTGGAGTTGTCTTTTCCTCATTGTTTTTTCCTTAACATGTTCCAAAAAGTGTGGCAGTATGTAATGTATTGACTTCATCTACATCAATTAACCAGATAAATCATATCAGAGCACTTAAAGTCTTATCCTCCATCGTTATTTGCTTTTGTTGGTTTGTATTTTTTAATTTTATTTATTATTGCTGCATGTATCCAATCAGGAGTCTGTAAAAAAGTGCTTAGTCACTGTGGCTGTGATTTAAAAAATAATAAAAGTTGTACATGTAAATGTTTGGGTTACTGATGTACTGTTAACTTACAGTAAAACTTATTGTTCAGGAGTTACCGTTGCTTCGCCTCGCTGCTTTGGTTCACACTCATTGCTCTTACGTTATTTGCGTGTGCGTGTATGTGTGCGTGGGTGTGTGCAACAGCAGGGTAAAATAAAAGACAAGAAAAGAAAAAATGAGAAAAGCAAACAAATGCACGTGCTAGTAGCAACCAGGCAAAAAAAAGATCCAAGTAGATTTTGAACATAGTGGAAAATTTTCCATGTTAACAGTCTAATATTTGACATAGGAAATGGCTGGACCTAAAGCAAACTGACTAAGAACCATATCTTCAGATGGATGAATGTTCTGTTGGGCGTGCCTTTTTCGTATTGGAAACTTTTGTTTTTTTGGTACTTGTGCAAAATGTTCACCTACAGTTGGGTATTCATTCTTGTGTTGATCATTTTACTTCTATAAAGGATCTCAATACAAAAGCAACTCTGGATTTATCTGTATGCTGCTGTGAGAAGACGTGACTTATGGTATTCTTTGTTCTTATAACTGAGGCTCATAGAGCAGGGAGAAAAATGTCAAATATTTGTACATGCCCATGCAGACATTCCTGCCCAAGCTCTTACCCCAACTTTAATTGCATATTATGTGTCACAAAATGAGTCAACAGAGGTGAATCACCCACTATCATGTATTTATAGGCATCTTACTGCGAAAGAGAGTGGTGTGGTGTTCGCTTGAATTAAGATAAGACCTTTATAATTTTACTGCATTGTGAATGGACTAAGCCTAGACTTAGTTACCCAACCTAGCAGGTCAAACAACATACTGAAACTAAGATGACGATACAGAAATTCTAGTCAAAACCAGTTTCTTTGCAACACAAATCAGCATGGCTCAGAAAAATAAACTAGGAAATAGTCAACTGAGCTAGACAGAATTTAAAAATCTGCATTGCTCATCAATTACTGGCAAATTCTTTCACAGCATTGTGAATCATTTGTTGTGTCTTTAACTAGAAGCCGAACCTTCAAGTGAACCAGCTGACATCGTTTGTCACGATATGATGCAACATTTCCAGTAGTGGCAATATTTGCAGGTAGATTTTGGATTTGAGCTCTTGGTGTTGTTGGGTGTGGTGTGCCGTGCAAAGATAGTATTGTTACCAAAAGTTACGAGGAGACTTCCTGAATGTCACCTTAGCTGACTCCATAGGCAATATAAAGCTGAGCGATATTATGTCAAAATGCTAGTGGGCTGAGAATTATTGTATAAAGTTTCAAAGCAACAGGGTGCCGGTTTAGCTTGCCGTGATGAGTTGGCGGCCAACTGGCCTGGGTTCGAATGTGACCCACGGCCCTTTGCTGCATGTCTTTTCATTTCTATCATCATGCAAAATTTTCCCTAAACTCTATACTCGTCTTTAGTTAAACATAAACAAAAACAACAAAACATAAGAAGTTGCTGAACAAGTCTGCTCAAGAGACGCTAGTACCGCATTGATTATTTTGCAGGAGTTCCCGTTTGGTTTTTTGCAAGTCATTCACTTTGCGTGTGCTGAGCTCTGTGTTTATGTTCTTGGAATTAAGTCAAGCACCGAAAGTGTGGCCATTTGCCAAGGGTGTGGCATGTCACCTCTGGTGCAGCATTAGATATTCACTGACAGGATATCAATGTATATTTAAGGCCTGATTGTGTTTGATGTGGCTAGGAACATCATGTGTATGTCTGGGACAAGAGAGTAAGGACCCAGGTGTGGGAGGAAGAGGAAGTTACTGCAAGTCAATCATGCTGTTTATGTATCTTAGGTACTAGGATATCACACTCAGAAGAGTAACAGAATTAACCCTTTAGCATGTTTTCATTCTAAATAATCATATTAAAATTTTGTATTTTTCAAGACACTTTTATACATACATTAACTGTGAGATAGTCAAGGAAACAAAGTCACTTAATCTGGCTGAACCAAAGTTAATGGATCACCTGGGACTATTGAGACTTAGAAATGTGAACCCTGACATTATCCTTTAAATCCTGTTAAGTCCGTGTACCAATGTATCTCCAAAACACCAACTATTCTTTAAATGACAGTAACCAAGTGATTATACGGAGGTTATTAAGAACCTTTTCTGCACAATGCTGTATTGACAAATTGTGCAGATCACCCACGCAATACAAGCTGGAGGATATTGCTAAGTGTCAGTATTACTAACTGCCATCACCAAAGAGGCTTTAACAAATCATCAGACTGATTTTTGAATAAAAGTAGCAACTCAGATCAACTGTTAAACAAGTCAAACATGGCTCTTTTACTTCTAGCTTTAAACTTTCCCATTAGCTGACTCACACCTCACATGCTCACTACATTCACCCCCAAATATTAAAAGGAAAATTCTTTGAGATGGGATAAAACAGACTCATTCCATTTGATGTATGTGCACCGATGATCAGTGTTTCTACACTGAACAACAGTGTGCTGTCACATCTACACTACTGTGCAAGATTTTTGAGACATCCTCCATTTCTTCATAATTTGTTTCTAAGGTGCTAGACTTTTGTTTTTTAAGTGTTGTTGAGCACTAGTTTTCTGAAAGTCTTTCACAGTTTTTGGGGGTTTTTGGACCTTGACTGTCTTTTCACTCATTTTCAGTCTAGTCCTTGTCCCTGAGCATTTTCAGAAGATTAAAGAAGATTTTGCTTGTTGTTGTAGTTTGTTAAAGTTGCTTAACATTGACCTACGAATCATTTAAGCATAAAAAACAAGGGATGTTGTGCCTACACATAACAAACAACTTAACAAAGAATCCACGTTAAAGTGTGTCTTTAGGTCCTTTGTTACTAGCAGCCTGTAACAACAAAGCCCAATTTGTTCCTGTTTCTTTAGCTGAATCTATAAAAAATGCCAAAGTGATATGATAGTATGCTATTTCATGATAGTGTTTTTCCATCAATAAGGTGATTGCCAAAGAGCTATTAGCCAATAACTTGGCATATCTCAGCATGGTGTACAGTGTTCTTCATTCATTTGAGGAAATGGAGGACAAAATACATGACAGGCCTAAAACAGATGAAAGACATTTCTTAACAAATAGGGGGAAATAACACCAAAGGCCTCAGATATTCAAATTTTTGTACTTGTCACATACACAGTTCAACATGCAGTGAAATGCTTGTGTACGAGCTGTAGATAAGCTGCAGACATAACCGCGCCATTCCAGGGCTTGGTTTTAGCATTGGGGGTCTAGCCAGGACCCTTACAGGATACCAGGTAGGAATCAAACTTGCAACTCCCACCCCGAAGTTGTGTAGCCTTACCACTACACTATTCAGCTGCACATAGGACATGAAAGATCCATTTGGCCCATTAGTTGATCCATGAACTATTCACCAAAGCCTCATCAGAAATGGTGTCAGGGGATGGATGGCTGTCAAGAAGCCATTCTTAATGAGCTATGCCGAATTACACAAGAACTGGACTGAAAATCATTTGCAACAGGTCTTAAGGAGTGATGAGTCCAAATTTGAAGTATTTGGTTCAAATTGCTGTCAATATCTAGGGAGAGGTTCAGGAGAGAGGTACAACAGTTAGTGGCTGCAGCCGTCTGTAAAAATAGTGGGGCTGTATTTCTTGGAGATCTTGTCAAAACTGATGAAATTATGAATCCAGAAAAATAACATCAGCATTTGATCCACCATGCAAAACCATCTGAAAAGCATTTGATTGGTAATTGCTTCGTTTTTCAGCATGACAGTGATCCCAAATATGCTAATGCAGTAACAGTATACCCAGATAGAAGAAAACACAATGAAAGTCACGGATTGGCCTTCCCTGAGTCCAGACGACAACATTATTGAAGCAGTGTGAGATCATCTTGATACTGAATAGAACAAAAGGCAGCCAACACCCAAAGAGCTTTGAATGTTCTCGAAGAAGCCTGGAGAACTGAAGACTATAAAGAAGTTACAGCAAAGCTGGAAGTGTGCTTAAGAGTTCAGGCTGAATAAACGTACTGAGAATTGTACAAACTCTTGTTTTTGCCTCATGTCCTGCACTTTCATTTGCATTTCCATGTTTCAATGACCTGTTTCTCAATTTCCTAGAAAATATAATGACATGAGGGATAGTCCAATGACCTGAAAAACCCTGATAAGCCACTTCCAGAATCTCCCCTGTTGTATTTTTTTCTCCTATGATACCATACAAGATACCCAAACAATTTATCATTTTAATGCCTTGTTAGGACTCCAGCGATTGTTTTGTGCTATTTAGAAGAGTCCGATCATGGACTTGCTAAGGGTAAGCCTAATTGTTTGAAGCACATTAAAATATCAATTATCTATTTCTCTATGCAGACTGGTTCTTTTTATCATGGCACACATTCTTTTTCTTGAACTAGGCTGAGGTACATTGACCTCTTTCTGTGTTCAAAAGACTCAGAAAACAAAGGAGAGCATTATAAAAACTGGAAAGTCATTTAACAGGCGTCATCACACTTGCTAGAGAATTCTTTTCTTTCTTACTTGTGTCCAAACATATTGTTGTCCTTACACTTCTGTGAAACAATGGTCCTTTCTTCTTGGGACAGCTCTGTCGTCACACATACAGTTGTGGACAGCAGTTTACACACTCATCATGGGCATGAAGGTCAGCTTTGGGCTTTGAATGATTTCTTTGAACTGTTCTTTTTCCAGGGTGGACTGAGTGCATACCACAACAAGTTGCACCTCAACCAAAAACATTTGGGAACTATCAACAAGTTTCTGGTACTTCTGGCTGGATATTTAATCACTCTTCTTGATTCTGAATAGGAATGAGGCTGGGGCTTTGGGAAGGCCATTCAATAACCTTAATATTATCCTTCTGTATCCTTTCCAAAATCAGTTTTGATGTATATTTGGGATCATAGTCCTGCTAGAACACATAATCAAGTATCTCCTTTTCCACAAAGATCGTCTAAAACAGCCCAGACAAAATTATTGTCAACCCTTACATGGGGTGACATGTGGACATTTCATTTCAAGCAGACAAGCATGAAAAAGACAAAAGAAATAACCCCAAGCATGGTTAAAGTAAAGGCTTAAATAACCTCTGTCTCTGTGCTGACAGTTAAATTATCAGGAAGTATAAAGTCAACGAGTCCACAACCACCTCAGCTAGACGGGGAAAATAGAAACAAAAAACTGTCCAGAGGCTGAACAGAGGGAAACCTTCAAAACAAGTTTCTAAGATTAAAGTAATCCTGAGGAATTATAGAGAATGGACACATAAAGGAGCTCGATAGCTCAAAAAGCATGCAGGTTTTTTTCTGTTTTTTGTATAGATGTAACAAATGACATCCTTTTTTGATATGACATATCTTAGCATAACATAACGACGCAGGGATTTATTGAAACTCAAAGCCTGCATCTAATAGCGCCAAAGAATAAAGAAAACAGCTGACCATTCTACCATGGGCCCTGATTTTAATCCATCTGAACGAACTGCAGGAAATGTTGTGGATTTCCTCTGCAGCTCACTCTCCAGAGAGAGAGAGAGAGAGAGTGTGTGTGTGTGAGTTTCGGGTTGTTGGATAAAAGATATGTTGTTGTTATTCTCGCTGAAGTGTGTTTCATCTGCGTAACTATTATCTAATTCCTGAAGCCGCTGTCCTGCCCCAGTCAAAGTTCAGTTTCACTTTGAGGAATGCGGCGTCCGACTAGTTGCCGTGTAGGTCTGAACATGCGTAGTTATTGCCCCGCACAATGTTTGCGGAGTGAAAAGTTGCAGTGTCATGTTGGTGTATATTCCTCCTCCCCCAACACCAGCACCACCAACAGCACTACAGCCTTTGGACGTCGGCCCTCAGCGACTCAGAGCACCGACGAAGTTCACAAGTGCACATTTGTCCCTTTGACGTGGAGGACGAGATATCAGCGGGTTTCCTGGTAGGACGGAGAGATCCGTGCAGAGAAACACCGGCGAACACTTATCGTGCTGACTGGGCAAGTCTTGCGTAACTTGTTTGAGTTGGCTTCTGTGTGAATGCGCCCCGTTCTCTTGCGACGAGGAGTTTGAGCGGCTGCCGACCAGGTGTTTTTGTAGGTAAGTGAATCTGCAGCTGTTGGAGAATAAAACCAGCGCGGACGCGCCCTTCGGTTGGGGGGAGAGAGGAATGGGGGATCGCTGTGATGTGTTTAAAGACGGTTCTCGTGAGTTTTTCCTCCAGCAGCACTCCTGACATCACTATTCCGACATTAGCAACGTTCACGGACAGGCTGATCCCTCGGCTGGGGTAGTTTGTACGGTTCTTGTTGAGCAGTGGAGTTTATTTCCTCTCCTGGTGCGCAGACTCTTAAAGGGGAATTGAAACGTTTGCTCTTTGTCGCCTTTGCATGCGGAGCGCTGAATGCTGCTGCTGTTGTGCCTTTTATTTGTTTTTGGTTTTGCAGATAAAATCAAATATATTTTGACTAAATTGCAAAATTCAAATAGAATCCGGTGGAATTTTGTTTAGGCGGTTTGATTTTAAAAAGTTGTTTATTGTTCAGGACCAGTCAAACGTAGGGATATTTACTTGATATTAGTTCTCTAAATCATTCCTTTGACGCAAGAAAATGTTAAAGAGGTCTCTATTGCTGTGCTTCTGCATTTTAAACGCAGATCCGGTGGCCATAGTTCGTTTTCTTGATTCGTTTATTCAGAAAAAGCTAACAGTCCCCAGACCAGTTTTAAATCATATAAAAAATAAAAATGTTGTCGACCTTTTAAAAAGGAAATTCCATAAAATGAATAAAAGTAGATACAATTTTTAAAGAAATAACTGTAGTTCAATTTCCCGTTGAGTAATTAATTGAATAAGGGAATGATAAATGCAAGTTTGTTGATTAATTTGCGAATCCGCGTAATTTTATAATAAGAAGATGATGAAAGGGGGGGAAGGATACACAAGTCCCAAAAGAGCATGCTTTTTAGGATAACAAGCTATTTTCCTACACGTTCCACAACAGGCTTGATGTGTATTTATTGTTTCTGTCTCTGGTTGAATGGCACACACAAATAAATTGTAGCTCTTTTTCAAATATTTTAGGCTGTGTAGCACTTGGCCAGGGTTTCTGTTTATTGAACTTCCTTACAAAAAGCTTGGGAACTACTTATTTCCTAAATTTCACCACCTCCAGTGTGTCAACTGTTTTTCCTCTAAAGGGAGGGAATGTGATCAGTGCTCTCTGTTCACCAGCAAGATTACACAAAATATCTTAGGCTGAATGTCATGACACTCGCTAAAGCGTGGGAGTGCGAGCAAATGGAGAACCTGTTCAGTTTAGCTGGAGATCTGCATCCCTCTCAAATGTGAGAAATGAGGCACTGGTGTTGTCTGATTTTCTAAATGATGTCCATTAGACTCTTTAATAGGTCAAATACACATTAACGCAGATATCTAATCCACCAATCAAATGGCAGAAGCTTGGTGCGTTCGGGCATCTAGACATGGTCAAACTGAAGTTCAAAGCGAGCATCAGATTGGGGGGGGAAAGGTGATTTAAGTGACTTTGAACGTGGTGTGGTTATTGGTGGAGATAGGTTGGTCTGAGTATTTCAAAAGCTGCTGATCTGCTGAGATTTTCCACTCAACCATCTTTAGGTTTTTCACAGAATGGTCAGGAAAAAAGATGATGTCCAGTGAGCGTGAGTTTTCTCTGCCTTGTTGATTCAAGAGGAGAATGGCCAGACTACTTCGAACTGATAGGAAAGCAACAGTAACTCAAATAAAAATAACATAGCAACTGTGTAGAGGTCCTATCTTATCCAGAGAGAGAGAGAATACACATTAAATGAATGATCACATCTGGAAATAGGCCTACTTCCTTTGGTTTAGGTGAGGGTGCTCTGTGCAGAAAGCAGGATACATGGCATTCACTTCCTTGGACAGTTACCTGCACTGTTCACACATAGGTGCAATCGAACATCGCACGGACATGGGTTAGACTTTGTTATCACATGCACTGGTCTACAAAATTCAAGCTTGCACAGCGGAACTTGCTTAAGAGTGGGTTTTTTTTTTTCCTTGTTGGGCTGTTATGGCTGAGTTAACAGATGTTTCAATTTTTTAAAACACTACAATCATCCCGTGGCATTCAACTCCAGTCTTCCTCTTTTTTTCCTTTTCTTTTTTTTCAGAAAATGTGCTTTTGTCATCATCAACATTTGTCTCGAGAAAAGTCAATGGTGACACGAAAGATGACACAGCAGAGGCGCTTTTGTCACTACTGTTACAAAACATTTCGAAGGATGTGCACTCATTACAGCTCAGCAGTTTAGGACGATATTTATTTCAGTTTTAATCTGTTTAAAAAGGTCGTTTTGAAATAAGTAATTCAATAACATTTCTAAACAGGAAATTTGCCATAAGTGCTGACTGCACCAGTTACTCTACTGTTCGGGATGTACGGAAGCAATCTGTAAATGGTTAACTGTCTGCCCCATTTGTTTCTTCTCAGAAATTTTGCACTAAGAATGGCGTGTGATTTATGAAAAGCAAACTCATCTGCAGTCGGAATCAGTGGCTTCAATGCTTCTCTTTGTTTTTAGTGTCAAAAGTATGATATCATCTGACAAAAAACTGCTTTTAAAGAAAAAGGAAGAAAGAAACTCCTTAAATCAAATTGAGATATTTGATTTAAGGAGTTTCTAAATGCAACTAAACTAAACTGCACTTCCACTGCGGTGCTACCAGTGAGGACCTCGGTCAAACAGAACCTTCATATCTAGCTAGAATCAATAAACTGGTCAGACCAAGTGTCATATCAGCGTTACTGTTTTACTCCCTCCTCGAGTGGACTTCCCCCTCTTATCTTTTTTTTTCTCCATCATTTTACTGTCATCAGTGTGTGCTTCCCTGAAAATCTCATTTTTTCTGCCCTACTACCCCCCCTTTGTCTGACACATTGGGTCATATGACCAGCAAGCAGGCTGACTAACTGTAGGCTGAGATGTGAGGTAGCTGGTGGCTGAGTAGATTTAATTGTGCAGCTCTGCAAATCCCCTTATCTCTAAACCACCTTTTGCTTTGACTTAAAAAAAAAAAATCTTCCAAAATGTGTGTGGCAATAGTATTTTAATTATGCACGCGTGTTGCCAAAAAGCTGCAAATGATGACATTTTGCATATAATAGTCAAAAGGATCTTGCATGGTTTAGCCTTCAGCGGGGCCTTGATTTGTCCGCCTTAATGCTTACATGTTTAATGATTCCAAGGGTTCTCACACAGACAAATGCACTATATCTACCAGGCAAGATAACAAAAGTCCTTTCTTCATCTCCACCTCATGAGCTGATTTGTTTTGCTTCAAGCTGGAGCAGCAGCAACTGACGCTGGCATGCAGGAGATTTTACTGTTTGCTTGACAAGTAGCTGATCAAGGTGTGCTGTTCTGCATAAAGACGTGTGCTACAAAATAATTGTTTTTGTCTTTTATTTACTTGCATTTTTTCATAATTTGACAGCTTAATGCATTAATTCTTCTAATTATCTTTAAACCTGTTACACAAAACCTTTTGCATATCTCTTACATAAGACGTAAATAAGTTTGTAAGTTGAGAGGACACCCTGTAGCAAAAACAAAACTTTGGGCAAACAAATTGGCCTCCAGACGAATGGCAGTCACTCACGCTTCCACCATTGCTTGGTCTTTAGTGTCAGTGATTTCAGTGAGGCAAATGCCTGATGTTGGAGCTTACTGACCAGACCTCGTCCAAGTTTCTGATTTTAGATTAATTCTGATAGCGAAAAAGCCTTAGGTGTGGCCATACCCTATCTGTTTGATAGGTTTATTTTGGTTTATCAGGCTAATCAAAAAGATAGCGAACTTAAACATTACAACTTAAACATTTAAATCGCATATTGAGAGTTTCAGTGAAAGATGCGGAATACAAGTTCGATTTTTTGAGCCTCTCAAACAGGGAGCTATGTGTAAAAATGAACTATTCCTGAATAGTTAATGCAAAATCTTTGGTGAACATCTTGAATTAAAGTCATAAATCTGCACTTCAATCGAAGCTCAATGGTTTGATTTTAAATTCACTTAAATAGTAGATAAAAATTCCAAAATAAAATAAGCGTCATTCTCCAAACATGTATAGACCAATCTGGCAGGTCAGTATTACGTTAAAATAGCAAGATATACCACATACATCAAAATATGCAAGTTAAAAATTAGCATGTGCCTGATGACTCATTTGGATAGATCAAAGTTGCTTTTTTTTTCTTTTAATAACTATATTTAATTATTATCTTCAGGTAGCATGATAAAAATCTATATATACTATAGGGGAAGCTGAAGGACTCTCACTCAGGCTTACTGGTGGTTCTAAACTGGTCATGGGTGTACCCCACCTCCTGCCCTGTGACAACAGTTTAAAAAAAGTTTAAGGACAATGATAACAATAGCTTGAAAGTCATTATCTGGTTGTGTAATTTCACTTCTCTTAAATATCAGTCTTAACAAATCTGTATTTAGCCAGATGTCACTCTATGAGGATAAAATATCACATTTAGTCATATGGAAGCCAAAAATGAAATCAAGCAATAGAAATTAAATAACACAAAAACAAAAAAGTACAAGGATAACTGGTTTATATGCAGACTGTTAACCTGCAGTTATGAAAATCTTAGAAGAAATCACAAACACAGTGATTATTTCCTCGGCTGAAAGCTGTGTCATAAAGCAGTTCGTCACAACACGTTTTTTTCGGATTCATTTGTAAGGAAGTGAAACCCACAGTGTGTCACAGTAACACACCCACATACGCATAAGAAAAAAATGCCATATCCGGAGCTCTTGATTATATTTGCTTCTTTTTAAATCACTGAAAAACTCTCAGCTTTCCTAACACCCCCCCTCTCTCTGTTTTACCCTCTTCTCTCCAGGATAAGCATCACATGAGTTGAAGAAGAATCCCTGCTATGATACAACTGATTGCAGTTGCACACATGTGCCAACCGCTTCCTTTTTTCATGTAAAAACGCTAAATGGCAGAAGACGTTGGAAAACGTCAGAATGGACTACTTTGAAAAGCCTGAATTCTTTCAAATCCGGACCAAAAGTAATTTCATGATCGTTGCTTTTGCTTTGGGAACTGTGTGACACAAATATTGTCAGTCATGTCAGATGGGGCAGGATACGTGGCTGAGCGAGCCTTATGTGGTTCACCGTCAGTTTACAAATACGGTTCCTTGCTGTATTTCTGCAGAGAAACGCATGACTTGAGCTTAATTTTTGCAGCATCTGGACATCTTACTTCGCCTGCTGGCTGTAGCAGTGATCACCGATGGAATGTACTATTACGCAGGGGGTTGTCGACATGCTAAAAGACTATTTTTGTGTTGAATGTTTTTTGGCAAAATGGAGGAACTGAGGATACTTGCACACTGTAGCCTTTACCTACTGATGAGTTGAAGACCAAAGGAACTTTCTCTGTTGAAAGTTTGAATCCAATGGGATAAGAACTAAAAACGTTTGACTGTAAAAGACTGTATCACTGAAAAACTAGATCTAAAGTGCTTTCTCCCCATAATGCACTGCCCTAAAAAGAAGAAACGTCCAACATGCGACTCAGATTTCTCAGCTATTGTGGTTCCCTCTATGCGTGGGTCTGGATATCTTGACTACACCGTCGAGAACCATGCTTCAAGGGCCCTGAAGGCCATGGATGAGTTCCGGCAGAACGAACTGCTGTGTGATCTGGTGCTGCATGTCACATACAAGGAGAGGACAGTCGACTTCAAGGTAATGGGTCGTGTTTGAAGTTTTAGAATCATAGTGTAGTTTGTGTTGTTGGGTTATTTTTTATGACAATTTAAATTTAATACAAAGGTCAGCATTTAAAAAGTGCTGCTGAAAAACAACACGCAGTGACAGCAAGTTTTTCCATTTACATTTTAGAAACTTGCAAAGTGCACGCCAAATATAATAAAAGGATCTCGGACAAGTTAAATATATAAGAGAATAATTATTCAAAATGATTCATATTAATGTGAACCCTTTTTTCTTTTTTTTTAAAGCGTAAATAAATTTAAAAAACAATTTGCAAATCTTATAAACCGCATTTTACTCACAATAGAACGCAGAAAACATCAAATGCTCAAACTGAGTAATTGGACCATTTGTAAGACGGTATTTTGAATTCGATGGCAGCAACATGTCTCAAAAAAAGGACAGGGCCATGTTTACCACAGTGTAGCATCACCTCTTCTTTTAACAACACTCATTAAGCCTCTGTGAGCTGAGGAGATCAGCTGCTGAACCTTTGGGAGATACCTTGTTCCATTCTTGTCTGATATAGATTTCACCTGCTCGTCAGTCTTGGGTCGTCTTTGTCATATTATCTCATTTCATGTTTTCAGTGCAGGCAAACCAGTGTAGCACCCAGACTCTTCTACTATGAAGCCATGCAGTTGGAATAGATTCCATATGCAGTTTCGCGTTGTCTCGCTGAAATATGCAAGCCCTTCCTAAAAAAGACGTCATCAGAATGGGAGCATATGTAACCTCTATACATCTTCCAGCATTGATGGTGCCTTGCCAGATGTTTGATCTGGCTATTTCACAGGCACTAATGCACCCTGATATCATCAGAGATCCATTAAAATGAGCTTTGGTCAAACGGGATGTCTGTGGATCATGTTCACATATAGTGCATTTGCACTATCCAACCCCCCACCCCCAATACAAGAAGGTGTGGTACCACCTCTCTGTTTAAAAATTGTGAGTCTCTGTTCCTATGAGTATTACCCAGTAGGCAGGGGAGGAGACATGCCCAGCTCTACCTGCTTCTCAGTCCTCCAAATGTCGTTCTTACTTCCTTTGAAAGCATCCTTGCCAGGGTGGCCCTCTGGTTAAGCCCTCTACCTTCAGCCATACCTGTTATCAGCAGCTCTCCTCTAAATCCATGCACTTCTTAGCCCAGTTAGTTAACATTTAGTGGTCTGGAAAAGTAGGCCCAGAGGATCTGTTAATTTTTAAGGCTAGAGTAACTTGTAAGAACCCCTTGAGCGATCTTATAATAATACACAGGTTTTAACCTTTACTTTTTCACAAGGGATTAAAAAGGAAATGTCCACAATTTAGACTTTTTGAATGCAGGATATTTAATTTACGCAATTTAGCAGTAGCAAAG
>NW_024582450.1:518166-545908 GCF_018398535.1 Haplochromis burtoni
GTTTTAGAATCATAGTGTAGTTTGTGTTGTTGGGTTATTTTTTATGACAATTTAAATTTAATACAAAGGTCAGCATTTAAAAAGTGCTGCTGAAAAACAACACGCAGTGACAGCAAGTTTTTCCATTTACATTTTAGAAACTTGCAAAGTGCACGCCAAATATAATAAAAGGATCTCGGACAAGTTAAATATATAAGAGAATAATTATTCAAAATGATTCATATTAATGTGAACCCTTTTTTCTTTTTTTTTAAAGCGTAAATAAATTTAAAAAACAATTTGCAAATCTTATAAACCGCATTTTACTCACAATAGAACGCAGAAAACATCAAATGCTCAAACTGAGTAATTGGACCATTTGTAAGACGGTATTTTGAATTCGATGGCAGCAACATGTCTCAAAAAAAGGACAGGGCCATGTTTACCACAGTGTAGCATCACCTCTTCTTTTAACAACACTCATTAAGCCTCTGTGAGCTGAGGAGATCAGCTGCTGAACCTTTGGGAGATACCTTGTTCCATTCTTGTCTGATATAGATTTCACCTGCTCGTCAGTCTTGGGTCGTCTTTGTCATATTATCTCATTTCATGTTTTCAGTGCAGGCAAACCAGTGTAGCACCCAGACTCTTCTACTATGAAGCCATGCAGTTGGAATAGATTCCATATGCAGTTTCGCGTTGTCTCGCTGAAATATGCAAGCCCTTCCTAAAAAAGACGTCATCAGAATGGGAGCATATGTAACCTCTATACATCTTCCAGCATTGATGGTGCCTTGCCAGATGTTTGATCTGGCTATTTCACAGGCACTAATGCACCCTGATATCATCAGAGATCCATTAAAATGAGCTTTGGTCAAACGGGATGTCTGTGGATCATGTTCACATATAGTGCATTTGCACTATCCAACCCCCCACCCCCAATACAAGAAGGTGTGGTACCACCTCTCTGTTTAAAAATTGTGAGTCTCTGTTCCTATGAGTATTACCCAGTAGGCAGGGGAGGAGACATGCCCAGCTCTACCTGCTTCTCAGTCCTCCAAATGTCGTTCTTACTTCCTTTGAAAGCATCCTTGCCAGGGTGGCCCTCTGGTTAAGCCCTCTACCTTCAGCCATACCTGTTATCAGCAGCTCTCCTCTAAATCCATGCACTTCTTAGCCCAGTTAGTTAACATTTAGTGGTCTGGAAAAGTAGGCCCAGAGGATCTGTTAATTTTTAAGGCTAGAGTAACTTGTAAGAACCCCTTGAGCGATCTTATAATAATACACAGGTTTTAACCTTTACTTTTTCACAAGGGATTAAAAAGGAAATGTCCACAATTTAGACTTTTTGAATGCAGGATATTTAATTTACGCAATTTAGCAGTAGCAAAGTAAAAGCCAAATTAAATAAATTATACTTAATAATAATTACTTAAGTGATTTAATTAACAATGTTAATTAATTGCATGTTTGACTTTATAATATAACACGGAAAAAATGAGAAGAGGAAAAGCCAAGAAATATAAAAACCTATTCATGAGTCCAGAGTGTTCGGGCAGTGGTTGCTCCTCTGGCATTTCTTGCTGTAATTTCTAATTGTGGACTCCCAGGGCCAGATGTTTACTGCCTATCACAAAGAAACTAGAGCAAGAACAGCTTTGACTGTTCCTAGGAGCCCTCTTTTATCCTCTTTTGCTCTTTTTGGTGTCCACAATCTCCTTATTTTAAGTCACACCCTATTGCTTCTCACTCTCTCTGGGACATTTCACATACAAGATTTAAAGCCAAATTCAAACATCAAAACCACTCCATCACAATGGTTTCTTCTTTTCTATGTTGTACTTCAACGTGACCTATCGTTAGCTCCATCACGAATGACTATTCAGTCACGTATGAATATACTTTCCTTCATGTCTCATGCAGTTTATGCTATTTTAATTCAGTGGGATTTATCATTAGCTCAGTCACTGGAGACACTAATCTGCCAAGGTCGAAGCTGAATCGCACTCACACACACAAAATCCACACATTAGAACAATTGTCATTACTCTAACTACGTTTCATTTTCAGCCTTTTGTTCTCCCAGTTCCAACTTCCTTTTTGTTGCTGCCGTCTAATTCAAAATGAGCTCATAATTTTTCTTGGATCGCTTGTCATTCAGTTGTTGAGCACATTTCCAGTGTTTCATTATCATCACAACCTTTGTTTTTTGTTTTTTTTCAGGTTCACAAAGTTGTGCTGGCCTCCTGTAGCTTCTACTTCAGAGCCATGTTTACCAGCAGCTTCAAGGAGTGTCACGCTTCGGAGGTCACCCTGCGTGATGTCTGCCCTGAGGTGGTCGGGAGACTTATTGACTTTGCCTACACCTCTCACATAACAGTGGGAGAAAAGTGTGTATTGCATGTGCTTTTGGCTGCTATGAGGTAAACATATTTTAGACCCAGACCACTGTGTTAAGTCATATTTTGAGGTGAAGACTATAATGCTCCTCTGCTTCTTTTACATCCTGCAAGGTATCAGATTGAGGATGTGGCAAAGGCATGCTGCGATTATCTGATTAAACACCTAGAGCCAGCTAACGTCATTGGTATCTCCCGCTTCGCTGAGGAGATCGGTTGCACAGAACTGCATCAACAGAGTCGGGAGTACATCAATACACACTTCAGTGAGGTAACAGCACATGCAACAGCTTTACGTGCAGTTATTATTATGAGAAACGGTGTCTTTTATCTCAAATTATTCTCGCGTAGCTAAAAAGAAGTTGAGCATTAAAAATGCTGAAGTGCAGTACTCGTGGTTGTCTCAGGTTACTCTTATACACAACTGCACCCATGTGGCGGTTTATATGGTATCAGTGGAAGTGAACTTTGAAGATTAGAACCTGATTGTTGCCACCGTTGTTGGGGACAGAACCTTTGTTTTTAAAAATTAGACTAGGGGAACGTCATCTGATCTAGCAACATCACCAAAATGCGTGTCTGGGAATGGATAGGAGCAGAGGGCCTATTTGCACCTAGGCAAATAGATCCACTTCTGTACTTATCAGCTGAGCCTATATCTGAGCCGGGTGCAACAGCCATACTTGGGTGCATTAAAATGCCTCTCTTAACATCTATTTTCTCTCAGAGACATCTGAACAAAACCTTGTGAAACAGCACCTTTCCTATCTGTGAGCACTGGCATAGCAGGCCAAACTCCACCCAAGGGTGGAGAGCATGCGAACAAGTCCAATCTGGCAGTAACCTGTTCTGAAGACTAACTAGCTGTAGGTAGTTCAGCCAACTCAGTGGGGATGATTTTGTTAAGGCAAAGCACAAGAACTGAGAGATAACTATGGTGATAGGTGGATATATGTGGACAGGCAGACATGGGGCAGTCTTATCCCACAGAATCATCACTGTGTTTTACTTGTCCCCACATAATTATGCACAGTTTAGAGACCCACCTCACTGGCTCGTGTTCTGTTTTGTTTCTGAGCGCTTTACATAACCGAAGAACTTTGACTCAGTGTCAGTTTAATGCTTACCCAAAACCGAGCTCCACATATCTGTCTGAGTCGAGAACAAATCGAGCCCCCCTGTCACTGCCAAGCCTTTTATGTTCTTTTTGCCAATACTTATTCTGACTTCTCCTGTTGCCTTTTTCATGAAATGATGGAATCTAGCTTTTTAGTTTCTCCCGCTGCCTCATACCTGTCGACTCACATCAATGGAAGTAATTCTTAAAGTTGAAAAGTAAACTGAATAAAATCCAAATGCTGCGTCTGTCTTGAAGGTGACCAAAGAAGAGGAATTCTTCAGTCTTACTCACTGCCAGCTGCTGGAGCTCATCAGTCAGGACAGTCTCAAGGTGCTCTGTGAGTCTGAGGTGTGTGACCCTAAAATAAAAATCTGAAATCTGATTGAGAGCCATACAACAGGCATTTCATTCACAAATGGTATTCATTCAAAAATATACTTAAATGAATCTCCTGTTAGATTCTCTATTAGACATAAATAACAAATTGTGCATTAATATATTTGAATAAAATCCACATCAGGTGTATAAAGCCTGCACAGACTGGGTACGCTGGGATATGGAGAGCAGAGCCCCCTATTTGCATGCCCTCTTGAATGCAGTTCACATCTATGCGTTGCCGCCTAAGTTCCTGAAGAACCAGCTGCTGTCCTGTCCCATCCTCAGCAAGGTAAACCACAGCTGCACTTATAAAAGCTAGTATGCTATTTTGGTATCAAAGTGTAAAAAAAAACCAAAAAAAAAAAAAGCCATATGACCCATTTTTTTTCCCATATATTTTTTTTAAATTTTGTGTCCTATCTTAATTTTAGGCTAATTCCTGTAAGGACTTCCTGTCCAAAATCTTCCAGGATATGACCCTGAGGAAGCTTCCTCCTGCTCCTAATCGGGGAACTCAGTTTATCTACGTGGCCGGCGGGTAGTTATCAAACACTGTGTATGCTCAGCAAACATGTGTGACTGGCTGCAGCAAATATTTTGAGGTTCTGATTGTCATATATTAATCATTATTATCAGACAATACACTATCGTGGTAATGAGCTCAGACTGTGTTTTATCAAGAATTCAGAAAGTTGCTCAGTCTGCCATCTGGTGACTGTTGAGCAGGTTACACAGTCTGTCTTCCTTGCAGAGTAGCCCTGCTTTTTGGGCTCCTATCCATCATAGAAAAATCTGTTTTTCGACTTGGTGTTATCATAAGAGAAATCATCCTGTCTGCGTAAACTTCTAACTGATGATTGAGCTGTATTGACTTTTTTTTAATGATCATGTTGTTCTGTTTTCATAGACCTGTTTTATGGGATGATGCTGTTGTGGAAACACAGACACAATCATAGCAATCAGTGCGTATTGACATAAGGAAGAGCAGATAATGACTGGAGTATTATTTTCACATTTCCTACTGATTAAGACTAAATTTTGAGACCAGCTTTGCATGCATTCATGAATCACCATATTATGTCTTTGGCATTTGTGCCTCTATATGACAAGATCCTTTATATCCTTTTTAACCTTTATACAAATAACAAACAAAGGATTCAAAGTTATGTCACAAGCTCTCATGAAAAGCTGTTTATTTACTCTGGACATTCATCTTAGTAACTAGCCAGTCACTACTTTCTTTTGTCTGTTCAGATACCGGCAGCATTCTCTGGCATCCATGGAGGCCTACGATCCAAGGAGGAATATTTGGATAAAACTGGCTGACATGGGGACGCCATGCAGTGGTCTGGGAGCCTGCACACTGTTTGGACTGCTCTACACTGTATGTTGCATCAGTTATCATACGGTCAATGAAATGAGCTTTAATTTGTGAACAACACGCAGAGATCAGATACAATGCAGTAAACTCAGAGTTACTCTTGCTGGACTCTTTATTCAGTACACCTGCTCAAGTCCACGTAAATTAAAATATGTAATGAGCCAATCACATGTCAGCAGCTCAATGCAGTTATGGAGATAAACATGGTCAAAACCACCTAATGAAATTCATATCAAGCATCAAAAAAGTGTTCTTAATGAAGTGGCCAGTGAGTGCGATTTCTGGGTTGTTTTTCTTTTCACTTTTCTCAACATAAACTTTTAAAGTGTTCTTAAACGCAGGTTGGAGGCAGAAACCTGTCGCTTCAAACCAACACAGAGTCCAACGCCCTGAGCTGCTACAACCCCATGACCAACCAGTGGAGCCAGCGAGCCTCCCTCAACATCCCCAGGAACCGGGTCGGGGTGGGCGTGGTGGATGGCTGCGTCTATGCTGTCGGAGGCTCCCAGGGCTCGATACACCACAACACGGTGGAAAAGTGAGACATCTCTGTGCTGTTATTTGACGATTTATGTCTTTAACTCGACACTCGAGAAGTAATTTGACTTCATTAAAGTTGTGTTTAATAAGCTGAATGTGGAAGCACAGATTTTCTTTTTAAGATGCAGATTTTTAGAAGCGCAGTTACCTCGGTGCACGTATGGGGACTGCCACCAGAGAGATTAAATGAATGGCTGCTATTCAAGCTAAAGAGCAGTCAAGAATTTGCTGGTATTCCTCTTAGCCTAATTAGACATCATAACATCAAAAACATGAGGTCGTTCAAAACATGTACAGACAAACTTCTTAGGAATGTAGATCTGGTTGCGTATACTTTACCTCTCGTTGCCGCGAGAAGGAGATATAATGCTTTCATGTAGGTTAGATTACTAACAGAAAGTCTCAAGAATGGCACTTTCTATTGATATTATTAGCTTTCTACTTCAAGTGTGACCTTAAACACTTTTTTAATAGATTGAAATGTAAAACTGTCTTAAAGATGCTAGTCAGCAGAGAATTATTAGAGCTCATCAGAAACCAGTTGGAAATCTTCTTCTGAGAAGCTGCTAAATATAATGAAAGCTGATAAAAGTATTGAGATGAAAACTGAAAGTGTAACACATCAAAGGAGACGAGAGCATTTATAGTAATCGGTGTTGGCAGCAACGGCTCTTCTCCCGAGGATGCTTCCCAAACGAATGCAAGCAACATGCCGGAGACTCGGCGGGGAGTCGTACGTCCTTGCTCCTAATTTGCCGCTGTTGCGCACCTCGCTGTAGATGCAGAAATTTTAGTGATCATAGTGCAGGGCCAATGTCACAATGTCAGAGGGAAGAGCGACTTGAATTTAGTGCTGCTTTTTTCCAAGGCGCGTTCCGAACATTAAAGGACAGGTGATGCAATATAAGCCACACTCCTATCAGCAGTTTTCAGCGACCAGTGCCAGCAACTGTGCCAACACGCTTTTAATCATTAACCAGTCAGAGTACAAGAAGTCCCGTCTGCTCATGTTGATTGTTTCTTGTTGTCATGCCTTCCATTATTTGCCTATGCAAAGAGTCCTGTGGGTTGTTATGCAAGAAATATATAGATCTAAATAAATATATTATTTCTGCTGAGAGCTAGACATGAAGATTGATATAGCTCTTGCATCTTGTTGGTAAATTACTTTAGAGGTGCTGGTAGGCAGGGTTTTTGCTTTCTTTTTTTCCCCCCATCCTTGGATTGAGCAGCTGTTTCCTCCTGCTGCCACTCTTTATCCCAAGCTGTTTTTATATTAATTCAGCCGGTTTTCTCCAAGGACACGACTGGACTTTCTTGTCTCTCTGTACGCTCACTGGTGTTGCGATAGCTTTGGCTTCAAGTACAGCTTCTTCATAGTTGCCAAACATGGTTGCCAGCTTAACCTAATCCACTTAAAGTTGACTGCTCGTGTAGACCGAGAGAGTTGCCGCGTGCAGCCGCTTCGCACCGAATCGGTTTAAAGTTTGCAGCGCTGATACATTAATTTAATTATGTCAATTGACTAATATGTAATATCATTAGGAGTTGTCAACAGATTATCATTGCACTAAGTGCTCTGCACAAATGCTGTTTGGTTTGCAGGTGGGATCCCGAGTCTAATCGCTGGACCTTTGTTTGTCCAATGTCGGTTGCTCGCCTGGGAGCCGGCGTGGCGGTGTGCGGGGGGGCCCTGTATGTAGTCGGGGGCTATGATGGACAGAACCGCTGGAACACAGCTGAGAAATATCAGCCTGACACTAACACCTGGCAACAGCTGGCTCCCATGAATACTATACGCAGCGGACTAGGTGAGTTTGTGGGCATTTCTGGCTCTTATGAGAAGCAGGTTTAGACACATTTAGTGTTTACCATTTTCACGCTTATCTTTAGTACTCTCACATAGTCTTTACTTTTTCTGACCTTTGCCCAAAATAAGGTTTCAGGCAGCTTAGTATAAAACAGGAAACAGAGGGACAGCACTAACTTTGTGCTCTCCCAAGATAATAAAATCTGACATATCAGCACCTCAAAAAGTCACTAAGTAACATGTTATTTTTCCACTGCTCTTGCCTAACAAACAGCCCAATGTAAAACTGCAACCTGCTTTTTTTTCTTTTTTTTTTACACGTCTGCCTTTGTACAGATTAAAATAATTCAGATTTCTGTTAAGATGACTGTAATCATGAGAGTTGTTTCAGTCTTCTCGTCTGATGTTCTCCAAGAAACTCTGGCATGTTTATGTTGCAAATTTCATTTTTTGTGTTGTTTGTGCTTGCAGGTTTGGTGTGTGTGAACTCTTACCTGTATGCTATAGGAGGCTATGATGGGCAGAGCCAGCTGGCCACTATGGAACGCTACAACATAGCCAGGAATACGTGGGAGCCGAGGGCCTCGATGCAGTACTCTCGCAGCGCACATGGAGTCACTGTCCACCAGGGACGCATCTTCGTCTTCGGTCAGTCGGGTTTCTAATGCTTGGTATTAAGCACATTATACAACTTCATGAATCTGAAGCGATGAGTGAAAAATGTTGCTCTTATCAGTGTCATTAATGTTTACAGGATAATATATCTGTAATAAACGCTTCCACGATTTCTACTGAGTGTTGCAACACACACTTCTAAATACTGACTACTTAAGTAATTAAATCCCTCTCATTGACCGGTAGGCAGATCAGTAGGTGCTGCTCTGTTACCCTAGAGTGAGCTGCACTCTGTTTTCTTCCCAATCTGGCTCATTGACTCAGTGTTATTTAATAAAATGAAGTTAAGCGTGGTTCCGATGCTTATAGTAAACTGATATGCAGCTGGCGAATTAAATATCACATTGGGAGGAACTCATAACTGCAATCTTTTTTTTTTTCTTTTTTTTTTAAAAAGGAAAAGTTTTCTTTAAAAATCTGTTTTGTAAATTAGTTCTGAAATCGCAAATAAACCCCCTAAAGACAGAATAATTAATAATTATTTATTGATGCAAATGTTTGCTAATCACTCTGTGTGTGTGTGTGTGTGTGTGTGTGTGTGTGTGTGTGTGTGTGTGTGTGTGTGTGTGTGTGTGTGTGTGTGTGTGTGTGTCCCACTTAGGAGGTTTTAACCAACACGGCTTTCTGTCCAGCGTTGAATGCTACTGTCCCGATAGAAATGAATGGACATGTGTCACAGACATGCCCGTTGGACGCAGCGGCATGGGCGTCGCTGTTACCATGGAGCCCTGTCCCGGGAGCCTGCCTGAGGAAGATGAAGAAGAGGGAGACGCCATGGGATGAGGATGGAATCTGTTGAAGTCTCAAGTGCTGAATACACTTCCAAGTGGTGCTGCTTTTCAACAGGGGGCTGTGCATTAAATGACAATATTTCCAAATAAAAACGGCTATCCCCCCACCCGAACTGATCTCGGTTGCACTGTGGAACACTGCAGATATTGACTATATGGGGACTTTGAAGAGGAAGGAATATATTTCTACATCTGCTGGGGATCAAGTGATGCAGTCAGTATATGATCGCGGCCTTGCAATCAACAAGGTGCTACTGAATGAATTACTATTTAATTAAATATTGTTCTTAACTTCTTTTTAACTCCTCAGTGTTTTGTTTAGAAGGCGAACTTATTTCTAGTTCCTCTCTACATTTGACTTCTTCATTTTGTTTCACCCAAAGCTGCCTTTTTGTTTTTAAAAATTTTTTTTTGCAATTAGTACACTCTGTTTCTGAAAATAAATAAATCAAATGTGTAAATGGCAAAAATATTAATCATTTGCATTTCCTCATTTGCCAATTTGTTTCACTTCTTGTGTTCTCATCGGGGACTCGTGCAGCTGCGGTAGGTAACAGCAGATGCACCACCACTAGATGGTGGAATAGGTCCAATAAAAACTGTGCACCGCAACAAAAATGTCTTCTCTGGATGGACGTGCAAACGAACTCCTGTGACACTGACAGTTTAGATATGACAAAGGCTTTTTGGCTCTAAATCGACATACAGCCACCCGCCCAGGACTAAGGTATGCGAGCACTACGAGGAATAATATCCCACTTTGATAAAGAGTATGTGTCCATGTTTTATGGCTCACAATAGTTAGAGCTAACCTCACAAAGCCTTTATCCCAGCATTTCACAAGACAAGGCGCTGGAGTCTATACAGCATTAGTCATCGACCACAGACGTCACTTGCGTGTTTACCTATCTCTGCACTACTGTGCTCTATCTCCTCCATGGCTCACCTGCAATTATCCCAGCAGGTTACCAAAAAAAAAGACTATCCCAGACAGAGCTGTTATTCCAAAACAATAATCATGTTTTCTCATGAGATTTATGAAAAACCAACAAAGGGAAGAAATAAAATGTTCACATGTGTATTCTGTTGATTTCCTGAAATAACAAATGGACAGGTGATTATTGTTCTCATGTTTGTCTCCCTTTGAATGGACCTCAGATGTCAAACTCGCACGCGTTCATTATTGACAGAGCAACCTGTTGGGTAATGAACAGAGATGGAGTAGGGGCGGAGGGAAAGTGTTGCGCGTCCGGGCCTCAGTGCGAGCGGAGACATATGAGGGAGAAGAATGGCTCTTACTCACTACTTAAACCCCTGCGCCACACCAAGTGAGTCACATGGCGAACGCATGACGTAGGAGCCTCATACACATTGGATACACCCGTGTGTGTCCACACCACAAGCGCAATTCTTTTGCTTTATCTGTCACACACTCACATATGCGTGTGTGTGTGTGGATACTCATGCAAAACAAAGCTGGCTGTCTCTCATTCACAGGCTGTGGAAACAGATTTGCCTCAATGTGTTCATTGTCTCATGAGGGGAGGGGGAATAAAGAAAGAGATGTAGCACTGTACAGCAGGGAGATTTGTCTCCCATAGAGAGTTAGTGGAGGAAAATTAGTACGCACACAGATACAAGTCCGTCTTTTGCGCGCTCGCTGCACTAACGCCAAACAGTTGCACAACCCCAAGAGGAACTGCTAGGGGAGGGAATCTCAGTCTGATAAAACATGGGTGATGTGCTCACTGAAAAAGGCAGCTGCAAAGTGATAAGAACTGTAAAAACTGTTTTGCTCAATTATTATTTTGTCTTTCCCCACCACTAGCACCCATACCCAGAAAGAGCTGGTGAGGGGTGTCTTTATTATGCCAACAAAATCTACTTTGGCCATAAAAACATAGGTCCCAAGCCCTTTAAAATAAAGGTCCAGAGTTAAGGAATTTAGTGTTGTGTTGAGAATGCAGATTCATTGTGAAGAACACCTGAACTGATCATCAGTCACTGCATAACATAGCTGGCAACTGCGCAGCATGCTGAAGGTCCGTGTTAGATTAAAGAGTCTACAGGAGCTTAGAAATGCTTCAAGTAATGTAACACGGAGCTGTTTCTTTTTTTTAAGTCTGTTCAGGGTGAAGGAAGCCTGAAGGGGCCGAAGCAGCCTGTTCCATCACTGAGTATTACAATAAGGCTTATCCTGTTGGATATGGCTTATTCGGCCTTATTCAGATCCGCACGCAGGCAGGAGGTAGAATCAAGGCTCTATAGGATCTGAAGAGGTGGGGGGCTTTAACGGCAGCGGGCCTGCTGCTAGATGTGTGTAGGTGTGACCTTGGGAAGTGATGACCTAATCAACATCCCTGCCTGCAAAGCTAATCTGTTACATTCTGAAGGATGCTCCTACGATGGAGCCATCCATGAAGGTGACATTGGTGAGCGGGCTGGTTGCGTGGAAGCGCACCTCTTAATGAGGCACGCGCAAACACATTCAAATGAGGACTACAAGTGCATGTGAGTGCTGTCCTCGTGCATGCAAACACTGCACGCATATTAGTCGTGCGAGAAAGATTCACGTTGAAACACTCATAATGAAAGTTGTGATGTTAAAAACCATTCGGTTTACATCAGCTGATGGCCCAGATGCGTGCAGCAGGTGTTTTCAGCATGGTGGTGGTTAAAAGGTCACGCTGCTTTCTCTAATCTGACCCCAAATGCTGCAGATTTTCAGCTCTGAAACATGAAATCATCTAGTTCGCTACATTTTTTTTTTACCTTTTCTGTCTTCATGAGAGGACTTTTTTATGGATGTGTTGTAGTTTTCCTTATTTTTTTGGGGGGGGCACCGCACCCAACCCCACCTCCAGGAGGTGTTCTGTTGTTGTTGCTGTTGGGCTTTTTTCCCCCAACCTGAGCTGCTGCAGACCTGGATTAAGTGTAAATTTAACAATGAGACCACCAGACATCCTCTGCATTGTCTGCATGAACAGCCTTGCCTTCTTCTCCGCGAAGCAGATGCCCTTAAGCAAGGCACGTCCTGCTGATGCAGTGGGGCTGATCAGTGAAGAACAACAACAGACTGACTGGCAAAGATGTTCGGACTGCTTGTGAACAAAATGAGTGGGAAGCTGAGCATATATACATATGTGCTGAGCCAATAACACACTGCTTTTTGAGCAGTTGCACACTCTTGTTTTAAGACCACAAAGCAAACAGGTCTTTGAGTAGCACCAGCTGAGATTATTCTTCCACATTTACCATGCTGCGTGTTATTTTGCGCTGGCTTGATATGGGTGCACATGACCCCACAGCTACTATAGCTTCACCACCTGGATATTGAGTATCACCTGATGAAGATGAAAGAATCCACTGCATTCGTGACATCTGCAGGTAAAATACCACATGATCAAACCATTAAAAGTGGGGAAACACCATTGTGTATGAGTATTTTCTGATAATCACATGAATTTATTTTAAGATTTATTTTAACAGGATTAATTAGGTGGTTTCCAAACCAAAGTTGAGCCCATATGCTTTTCAAAAGACATCTAGAATAACTTTAAAAAATCTCATCAACGGGTTTCTCTGGATATATATGCATAGTGTTCAGTAAAGTGTTATAATAATTATATGCAGGGGGACTGCTGCTGTTGTTTTTCGTTAGTGATGGGAGCCTGCCTGTTGTGAGCATGTAGTGCGGCCGACTGGTCTGTGTGTTCCCTTCAACTGTGTTTCTCTCAGACTCGGAGGAAAGCATGAGTGGACGGTTTCAAGCTCCCCTCTCGCTGAATTGATTCTACTATGGGTCCTCTAGAAACTCAGCGCCGAAACACAGGGGAGCTTGGCTCCGAGCAAGTCTTTGCGTTTACCTTTTATGACACTTTAAACAGTTCAGTTTGAAAGATTTAGACTTTATAATGTAGAGGTAGTCATTTTTACCCAGGTCAAAACGTACGAACGTGCTCGCGACATCTGCTATCCTGAAAACGGACCTTTCCAGTTCCCCCCTGTACCCAAAGATGGTATATTCCACAATTTATTCCAGGGAAAGACTGACAGTTTTTTGGGTCATGAAGCAGCTGTTCAAGTCAGTGGCTCAGCCTCCCTCCGCAAGAATAAGGAATTAGTACATTTCAAATTAGATAACGACAAACGTTGGTGCAAGAAGAGAAAAAAGTATGACAATGTGTCGGCTGCACAGAAGAAACCATTTAAACCCGAGCAAAAACACGAATATTTTTTATTTCTAAAGAAATTATTGCTATTATTATTATTATTTTAAAAACAGTTGGTTTTCACCACATTAATATGAACAGTGTTGTATGGATGTGTGTGCATGTGTACATATTGTTTATTTTACATTTGTGTTAGTGTAGAAGAACAAAAGAAAGCAAATTCCATTAAAAATTCTTGTAATATTAAAGGTTGAGAAGTCTCTAACAAAGTGGAGTTGAACGGTGCTGGAATGACTGCTGACCCCTCTTCAATAAATCCACTCAAGTTGAGCCTTCTATATAGACTGTAGGTTTAAATTAGAGTTTTCCTTCTGGCCCCTCTTATAGAGGCAGAGTATTCAGAGATTTGACCCAACTTGGCTGTAGTTTTTGTGAATTTCTTGATTAAAACATCTCAGCAGGACCCTTGAATCTGAGTATAGGTTAACGTGTAGACTGCTTGTTTCCATTTGTGAAATCACCTCAGTGCCTAACACTATACATGCATGCGTGTGTTTATGAGGAGTGGCTGCATTCTTGTGCTGCTGATTGTTTTTGTGCATGTGTGCGTGCGCATTCATCGTGGGTCAAGCCCCTTGGAAACAGCAGCAGAGGTCCTCTGCTTTTAAGTGGATTAAAAGTCCAGCACAATCCCCAGGGCCAGCAGGCATTGGACAGAACGGGTGTAGTTTAGATGAGGACTTAAGACTGATTATCTATGGTGCAGCTTTTGTTTTTGCTGCTACTATTGCGTATATGGGCAACACTGTACAGTACATGAGAATCTGTGTGCTCGTACATACTAGTGGTGAAACAGGTATTAGCTATAGCAGTGTGCACATCGTTGTGGTTGTATTCTCTCCATCTGTGTTGAATCTTTTGCTGAAAATCAGTCCAGCTGAACATGAGCTGTTACCAAGTTTGCTGTGCTGCCGCAGTGGAAAGATTCCTCAGTTCTGAAAGTATACCTGCAGATTGTTTATGTTTAGTCTGCTGCCATGCAGCCTGTCTTATCTACGCTTTAATATGAGAGCTGCTGTTATGGTTTCCTCTGGATCCAGTGTGTCAGTCCCATGCTTCTTGCAGTGTGTCAGCACCAATTAACCAGGTCAATATTTCTGTGCTCCAGTTGTTGCAACACTGATTCCGATCCTGAGTCCAGTTAAGAGTGAAATGTTTGTGAACCAGCATGTTTCTCTGGAGCTGAGTGCATTCTATAAATAAGATGTTTTATGGAAATAATAAGGTTGAAATATGTTTGTGAGCCTACATACTGCAGTAGTAACCCTATGTTATTTAATTTTGATTGTTAGAGGTCCCTTTTTCTAAATGTTTTGTACAACATAAAGAACACTTCCATTAAGGCATGAATTAAGCAAAGCATTCTTAAGAATTCACTGGCTGCTTTCCTTATAATGACCTAACATGAGCTTCATAACCTTTATAATCCTCTTAGATTGTATTAGTGCTTGAAACTATTGAAAAATACAAAATCATCCAGGTTTTATTTTATTCAGTGGGCGAAAATTAATGACACCGAAAGTGTAAAAAGGAAGTTACTACGAATCTGGTTTGTGGATCTGTCTTGTAAAATCACACATGTCCTCCCTCCTCCCCTTTTGATGTCCACATATATGCAGTCAAGCAGAGATGGTATAAAACTAATGTTTATGAAGTAATGACACAGTAATGACTCTTAAACAGTGGTTCTCGCAGCCAAAAAGATAACACGCAGTAGGTGTTGTGCTACAGTTACCTGCCAACTCTGTGAACTTTATTCTCCCTTTGTAGCAGCCTAAATAGCCCTGAAGCTGCACCCATTGTCTGTACCATGTGGGATAAAGTTTAAGCCGTGTACTTTTATGAGAGTGTTACAACTGAGTTCAAGGTTTTTTTTCTCACAATAAAATTACAAAATATACACTCACTGAACACTTTGTTGGGTACACCTGTTCATCTGCTCTTATTTACAGTTTACAGAGAATGGTCTGATCAAGATGAAATACCCAGAGCAGCAGTTATCTGGGAGAAAATGTCTTGTTTATGATGTAGGGCAGTGGAGAACAGCCTCAAACTGATAGGTAGACAACAGTAACTCAAATAACTTGAGTTAAAAATAACTATAACCGAGCTATGCAGAAGAGAATCCTCAAACATACAACATCGCAATCCCCAAAGCAGCAGAAGACCACGCCAAATGCCTCTCCTGTCACGTATGAACAGGAAATTCAGGCTAGTTTGCAGTTTGCGCAAGGTCAACAAAATTGGAAATACATTTCCTGGTCTCAAGAGTCGATTTCTGCTTTATCATAAAGAACATGTAAGCATGGATCCATCTTGCTTTCTATCGATGGTTCGGGCTGCTGCTGGTGGGGTAATGGTGTGAGTTTCATCATCCTGGCACACTTAGTACCAACTAAACATTGCTTTAATGCCACACCCTACCTAAGTATTGTTACTGACCCTTTATGACCGCGGTGCACCCATCTTCTGATGGCTGTTTCCAGGATAATGCACCATGCCACAAAGCTCAAATAATCTCCAACTGGTTTCTTGAACATGACAGTGGGATCATTATACTCAAATGGCCTCCACAGTCACCACATATCAATCTAGTAGAGTTCATTTGGGATGTGGTAGAACGGGAGATTTGCAGCTAGATGTGCAGTTGACAAATCCATGGACCAAAACCTCTGAGGAATGTTTCCAACACCTTGTCCTTGCTGAATCACTGCCACAGAGTTCCAACAGTACCAGGATATACTAGCAAGGTATATCCAATAAAGTCTCCAGCGAGTGTATAATACTGTATAGTACTGACAGCTGTAAGTCTGGATAGTTTTGTATTTGAATTAAGCTTTTATTTATCCGCCTAGTTACACACAGACCAGAAAAGTAAAAAATGGATGGATGAATGGATTTGTAGTTGTCTGATACCAGTGTGTACTGGCAGCACAAAGTTCAGTATCCTATAGCAAACAGAATTACAACATAAGCTGTAAAGAATGAAAAGATGGTTTCAATCACTGTAAAAGTCAGTGACTAATACATTGGATTTCCTGTTTCTATATTTCACTAAATGAATGTTTTTAATGCAAAGCAGTAGCAGTACGAAATGTCAAGTGTTCACTATCTTATTGCAGCACTGATAAGGTATTACAAGAAAGAGTAAATAATGAGGCTGATATCAAAGCAATAAAATTGGAAACAGTAAGTGTGTAGCATGCTGTATCAGCTACTGTAAATCCGGTATATGTGTGGAGAAGAATTTCAGTCCTGAGCAGGAGTTTTAAACTGCGCCACCAATGGTCGTAGTTACTGTGATACCAAAGCCAACATCTAAATCTCTTCTTTGGATCGTGGCTTCCTCTTATTAAGCTTCAGTAATGTTACCGAAGGTGTCTAGGGAGGCCAATCCATGACTGATGGTGTTCCATTGTGTGTATTTCTATCCAGGTGTGTTTTCACAGCATGGGCAGTGTGTTTTGGAATCACCGTTGTCCTGAAAAATAAAGCCATTGCCAATCAGATGCTTTCCAGATGGTATTGTAGAGTCAAAATCTACTTTTCAGCATTCGTAATTCTATCAGTTACGAATTCCAACACCACTGGCTGAAATGCAGCATCAAACATGACAGAGCCTCCACTGTATTTTTGCAGAGGGCTGTAGACACTCACTGTTGTACCTCTATCCTGACCTTCTCAGTATGTATTGACAATCATTTGAACCAGAAATTTCACATTTGGATTCCTCAGTAAGACCTGTTGCCACTGATTTTCGGTCCACTTCTTGTGTAATTTGGCATACCTCAGCCTTTTCTTCCTGTTTCCTTTCTGTAAGAATGACTTTTTGACGACCACATGAGAATACCACAGCTGGATATTTTGTCCAAAAGATTTCTGAGTCCAAACAGAAAGGTCTACAGTGCATTGTGGTGCAGTGTATGGTAATTTGACACGAAGTCAAGAAATAAAAAAATTTAAAAAACGATCTTACTTAGATTCAAGCAGAAATAAAACTTGTAACACTCATGTAAGGATATGATACAGCATGGCACAAATGTGAAATACCAAAATCTAGACCTGTATTCCTTACAAAGGGTAGATCTGCTTGTATTTCTTGATGACTGCTAAGTCATTGAGAGGAATTTTGGATGCAAACTTGAATAAATATAAAATATATACAACTTCCCCTGCTAAAATATTAAGATAAGATAAGATAAGATAAGATAGAACTTTATTAATCCCTCGGGTGGGTTCCTCTGGGAAATTCGATTCCAAAAAAAGCACAGGAACGACCGAAGTTACAGAGTTACAGAATTATTATATATATATAAACACATATATATATATATACATAATATATATATATTTACACAACACATACATATATAAATACAGAGACAAATATAAATAAAATATACAAAGGGGATAAATAGAATAAATAGGAATAAAAATAAATACAAGTGAATTGCACATTTCAAGTATTGAGTCTATTGCACTGTTGACTATTTACAAAAAGTATTGCACAAGGTATTGTACAGTGAGGTGAAGAGGCACTACAGCTTAGTTGTTCCCCCCTCCTTTGTCCTCCTGTTTCCTGCCCCTCCCTCTCCCCTCCAGAGAGGAGTTAAACAGTTTGATGGCGTGTGGGACAAAGGAGTTTTTAAGTCTGTTAGTTCTTGTCTTGGGGAGAAGCAACCTGTCACTGAACAGACTCTTCTGGTTGTTTATGGCCGTGTGCAGAGGATGCCCAGCATTGTTCATAATGTCCAGCAGTTTCTTTAATGTCCTTTTCTCTGCCACTGTCACCAGAGTGTCCAGCTTCATGCCGACCACAGAGCTAGCCCTCCTGATCAGTTTCTCCAGCCTGGATGAGTCCTTCTTTGCTGTGCTGCTCCCCCAGCACACCACAGCATAGAAAAGTACTCCAGCAACCACCGACTGGTAAAACATCCTCAGGAGCTTCCTGCAGATGTTAAAAGACCTCAGCCTCCTGAGGAAGTACAGTCGGCTTTGGGCTTTTTTATACAGGTGCTCTGTGTTGCATGACCAGTCCAGTTTATTGTCCACCCACAGCCCGAGGTACTTGTACTTGTTGACCACCTCCACCTCCTCCCCCTCTATCTGAACCGGCAGTGGACCTTCTCTGGACCTCCCGAAGTCCACAACCAGTTCCTTAGTCTTTGAGGTGTTGAGTTGCAGGTGGTTTGTGTGACTCCATGCGACAAAGCATGGTTCATATGCAAAATGTAATGAAGTAATAAAATATTAGCAGCATTCTGCTGAAACATGGTGCAAACTTTCACCATACCTGTGATATCACATTATTGACACATCCTATATACTTTGGAGTCACCTTTTTTTTTAATCTACAGTATTAATATAGATTTATAATATAATATAATAATATAAACTGTAAGATTTCCTTAAATAATTCCATATATCCTAGAAAACAAACCCAATATTGAATAGTTCAACAGTGGATACATAATTACAGATTTTAAGTACATTCAGAGGCAACTGCTATTGCCTATAGGGGGTTTAAGGGGGTTTAAAGCTGACACAAGTGCATGCTGTTATTAAGACAGTGATTCTTCTGGCACCGGTAGCACTTCTCAGTTATGAAAACTTAAACCAGTCTCTTACAGTTAGTTCCGTAATTTGTTGGACAAAGACTCAGTTTTTTAGTTTTCCCTCTGTATACCCTCACAGTGGATTTTATATCAAATATTCAAGATGTGACTGAAGTGCAAAATTCCTGCTTTAATTCAAGGGGTTTAAGAAAAGTAGTAGAAGTGATGGACATCACCAAACGCTGTGTTTCCTCCCTTGATGTGCTCATGTCAAATGGTGGAAGTAATTTTAGCTTGTTGTAAGTGATACTTCCTACTCACAATTCCAATTAAGGCAATGAGGCAAAACTGCCCTGAAACTCATTTAAAAAATAGAGACAAGAGGCCAGCACAAGGGTTCAGCATAGCGGGATAGGCATAGAAAAGCAAGGGGAAAGCAACAAAATGCAGTTCACAAACAGACATTAAGGAAACCCGGGAGGTCATGGAGGGCAGATCATGGAGTTGTTTCTTGGAACCAACATCAGACATGAAGGAGACACCACATCCAGCAACAGGAGACTTACAGTGAGTTACAGCTGACAAAAGATACACGAAAGAGTCTACACCTACAATATGGCTGCAATAATTTTTTAAAGCATTTGTTTTAAAACTCTTGTAGCCATGGATGCCATGTACTGTTGGACTGCTAGTTTGACTTCTGCAGATTTTACTGTTAGTGCCCTCGTTTGTTTTCATAGTCTTTTATTGTTGGTTTTAGAGTACAGGAATTTTAGAGATTGGAAAGAAATTAAATTTTCTTAACCACTACCCTGATCCTGTTTACTCCTAGGTTACCATCCCCCTTTTTCAGCTGCTCTCCAGTTCACCTTCAGGTGCATGTTTGTAGGTGTCTTTGCATTTAGTTTTGTATTTTCATTCATGAAGGTGTCTCCTGATTGTTGACTTTGACAAGATACGCCTATCTCGTCAAGAGTATTCTTGACTTGGCTTGATGTTATGAAGTTGTTTTTCCCATAGACATAATTCTGTCATTACACACTTCAGTCATCTTATGTGGTCTTTCAAGCCTTGTGTCTTTCATTTTAAGAATGTCCAACATTGTTGATTTGGCCTTTTAAGTTTTTTCTCTCTCCGAGAGGTTTATTTACTCTTTTTCTTTTTCAGCCCAATGATGGCCTTTCCTCACTTGCTCTGACATCTGTTTGGGCTTCATATTTAAAACTACAGAAAAAAACTATAAAATACAAATGCAACACTTTAAATCAACTTCAGGTATTGTCTACTTTTTTTGTCATGAAGCAACAAGAGAGCAGGCCTCACTTAGCCATTAAATTGCTTGCCAGTCAATTGTCCAATAAATTTTCAGCCTCTGAAAAAGGGAGCTGTGTATAAAAATTGCTGCAATTCCTAAACAGCTAATAAAAATGTTTTGTAAATCCTTTTGATTTAAAGCTAAAATCATCACTGTGTTGGTGTAGAGAGGGAAATCTACAAAAACTGTCTTTATCCAACAAATGTCTGAAGCTCTGAATTTGTCTTTCGGGCATTTCTCAGAGACCCATGTAAGAATGCAAATGTCCAGTGCAGTTAGATTGGACATTAGGTAGTCTTTAGTCCATGTGATATTGCATTGCAGCCCATGTGCAAATAGCACATGGAATAAATACCTTGCTGCATTCAAAAGTAGTGAGTGGGCATCATGTGGACTGCCTCCTTCAGCTCTCTTTAAACCACCCGTAATACATTTCCTGTTGTGAGTACAAGTCTGAACCTGATTATCTCCTGTTGCGAGATACATGTGAAAAAGAGTGACTTTGGACATTTCCTAGACCTGATTTTACAAATAACCAAAGTTTGTCTGTGTCAACTGCTGCACATTCAATCACCAGTCACTGACATAATATCACCAATTATTAATTATCATTTGCCACGTTTTCTGATAATAATTAGATTAGAAGGTTTTCTTATCTTTTAACAACAAGATGAAGACAGCGTAGTGGCAGTAAAAGGTGGCGTGGAGTCAAATCAGAATACTTTCTTTGATATATAAAGACAGGATTTATTCCAGTTCATGGTGGGATTCTTGTTGAAGCAATTTCATTTGTAAGTAGAACCATATTGTGTTCACATAAATACCAATGCCTAGTGTGTCAACTTGTGTGTGTTTTATTATATGTGAGTAATAAATCTTGTAGAGCCAACTTGTACCAGAGGAAAATGCTTTCAATATCAATTATGTCAAGTTGAACATGTTATGTAGCATACGTGTTCTCTTCGGGATGCAACGTTAGTTTCATCTGTTGACTCTTGGTGGGTCTCCAATCATTGTTGTTATTTGAGATAGATAAATCTCCCAGGAGCAAGCTTAGTGTTGCAATCGTTTTAAAACACAGGCTAATCTAATCATAGCTGCAGCAGCAAAAGGAATTTTCCCACTCTGAACTTGATAAAGTGCAAATAACCTGACCCTAACCCGACTCCAAATTTCTTTAGGAGCTATTGTAACACATCAACCAAGAAAACACAGTGCACAGTTGTGTTGAAATTTTTGGCAACAGTACGTAAGAATGAGCTCAGGTAGTCAATAGAAAGATTGTTTCAAATGCAGTGGTTCAGTTCCACTGTCATTTTATCTGCTTGTCTGTCTCACCACAGAAACTAGTGAATAAATACTCACTCCACTGTTATATCTGCGGTCACCTGTTGATTTCTATGTGGCCCCTTGTGATGTATTCTATTGTATTTCTATTGTTCTGGAGAGTCTGGGTTTGTTCTTCGTCATTTTGTGGCTTTTTTGTAAACTTTGTTATGTTGCCACTGAAGCATCAGCCTCGTTAGCAAGCTGGTGAATGGCACTTTTACTATTCATTCTATCGTATTTACTAAACCCAAGCCTCAAAACTCTCCTTTATGCGCACAACACATCTGGTTTCCTAGGACACTTGTGGTTGCCTAGGAATGATGTTAGGTTTTACATAGTGATGACATCACCCCCGGAACAAGGACAGTTTTCATGTTTGAGAACCTGCTTTTATTGCAATGAAAATGCTCACAAAAAATTCAGGAACCGATTCCAACATTGGCCCCTTGTTGGTGGAAAAGCCTCAGGGGTGAAATGGGATCGGGCCCCATAGAACCCCACAGTGCGTGTGTGCGTTCGGATGCACATGTACCTGTATGTGCACGCGAGCATGTGTGTATGTGTGTTTGAATGAAATTGTGTGTGCAGTGCAGATGAAAGTGCGTGTGTGGAGTGTATATGTGTGTATTTGTGTCTATTCCCGCCAGCCTTTAATGGGGATCATGTGTGGAGTCAGCAGCACAGACGTACAAAAACATGCTAACCCCCACCCCCCATGCACGGTCCGCATTAACACCCGTGCACACACGCTTACACACAGACACACAAAAATGCACATAGAGCGTGCCTCAGTCAGCGAGTTAAGAACAACTCCTAGGGGAGGTAAAGCACCAGTTTTTGTGTGTGTGCGTCTGTGGGTGTGTGTGAGAGTGGCAGAACACACACTCTGTTTCAGAAGGATGGGGGATGGTGGGGGGGTGGAAGGCTAAGGGGGAGGGGAGAGAATTGGGGGGGGGCGAGTCGTGCAGAGAGAAAGGAGAAAGATATGGGCAGCGAGCAAAGGCAAAAGGATGGAATGGGTGTGTGTTTATGTGTGTGCGTGTGTGTCTGCGCGCATGTGTGTGTGTGTCTGTGTGAGCAAGCAGCAAAAAAGAAGGAAAGGGTGTAGAGAGGGAAAGAAAGCTGAAGATGGACAGGGAGGAGGATAGAGCGAATGGCTGAGAATATTTGAAAAAGAGAAAAGGCGAGAGGTTGAGGGGCCCGTTGCAGGGGGGAGAGGAGGGCCTGTAGTTTTGGCCAAGGGGCAAGACAGTCAACAACATATGCATCCAAACCTCCAGACAAACCTCTTCATCGAGGACAATAGCACAGAACAAGAGCTATGAATCTCATAAACCCGCTCTGCATGTGTGGAACAACTACAGCTTCCTCCAATGCTTATTTGTGTTCATTTGTGAGAGCGCTAATGCTGACTGTTGACCCTTAGCAGCTTTGGTGCTGTAGATGCAACCAATGGGAACATGAATACACCTTGAATGACAAGATTTCTTTTTTAATGTATTGCATGCCTCTTGGAGTAAGAATGTTGATCCCCCCAAAAATGTAAGAAATTTTTTTTTTAAAGTCATGATCAAGCTTACTTCGATTTTGACTGCAAGCACAGGTTTGGGCAATAATAAGAAAAAAAAAAACACCCTTTCACTTGTTTGCTTTTAATATTTTTACACCTTTTTCTGAGTATTATTGTATATCTCTTTTTCAAGAAAGCTCAAAATGCACAATTAAGAACCCACCCATACATCCATCCACCCTCACGGTTTGTGGTGTTTTCTTTTTTGTTTGTTTGTTTAAAGCCCCAAAACAGTCAGATGAAGTTTCAGACACACTACTTTACAACTGCTGTTGTAGTGTTCAGGACTTCAGTAGACATAAAGATTGGGCAACACTTATCTCTTGTAGTCTCTATCCTATTTACTGACACTGAGTTCTGAGTTAAAGGTGAGCATATCAGCCATGTGATGAGAGAATATTCTTTGTTGTGATGCAACTAATGTTCATTGTTCAGTGCTAACTCATTTTATGGCAGTGTTGTCCAATTCAGAAATAAAACGTACTCTAGCTGGTAAATGCTCAACTGTGTTCACAAGGTAATTGCTCTCATTTTGTCTCCAGTGCTGAACACAAAGTGTATATTTTGTTTATTAGAGCTCTTTTGCCAAAAACCTCAATCTTCCACCACTAAGATGTGAACCAAACCCATACAAACCTCCCCCCCAAAAAAACAAAAAACAAATGTAAATGTAACTGCAAACACTGACTATATATTAAACACATAATAGCTGTGATTAGACATTTACCTTAAACCTTTTAATACGTGCTGCTGAAGGTTCTACGATGTCTTTTAGCAAGATCAAGACCTGTTAACTTCTCATTAGTGATCACCATTAACTACAACTGATAGTTTCTGTTTTCATAAAAACATTCCGTTTGACAGCACTCATTGGATTGAATAATATGCATAACAATAGGAAAGCCCAAGTAACTGAAGGTCTAAGCAGGAGAATTGTAGATTTATACGTTCTAAAATACTGCAGATTCCAGTATCATCAGTTCAAACAAGTGTACATAAGTACAAGTTATTCAAATGCATCATCACTTTGCCAGGGTCTGAAAGAAGACCCAAACTGTCACCGTCCGAGGAGAGAAAATTGGTTAGGATGTGCAGGAACCACCCAGAAACCATCACTGCTCAAGCCTAGCGGTAATATATCTGTGTTCACCACTTAGAACAAATAGAGTGAAAGAATGTTGTTGGTGGAAAGCTGGTAAAATATTTAGATGTTCAGATTTGTTCATGTTTTAACTCTGTGTCCACTTTAAATAAATTCTGCAAATATGTCCTGTGTCAGTCAACAAAAATCTATACGTAATTTTATGACTTGGCTTTGCTTCATCTCCAGTGTAACAGCAGCTGTGGTTCATGGTCATCAGTCTTTAGAGCACCAATCCGGTGGAATAAACATGACTTTTAATTTAAAATTCTCCTCTGTTTGTATTGCAGAAAGAAGATGAAAGAAGACAAAATAGCAGCAGTAGACCCGCCTAGCTTATGACTCAATTTGTTTATAAAATGAACAAATATTTGTAGTCATTGACCATAGACTGTATACACAAGATACAACAATGACAGCACCTATTGACTTGTGGGATAGCGTTTTTAAAAAAAAAAGGCCTGAATCAGAGAGCATCTCAGGATCAATGGATACTCTGACTGTAAGCCAGCAGATGAGGACACTGTACTGTACTTGAAGTGTCACAAGGATGCTTAATAAAGTCAGTAAACGGGATATCCTATCTTATGGCAAAAAAAGAAAAGCTAGACATCAATGAAACAACAAATTGTAAAGACAGTCGATTGATCCAGAGACCTGTTGTGATCCAGGGCCATCTGCGTGGTCAAACTGCAAGGACTACAGCACCGACAGGTTGTTCAGTCAGTGAGAGATGTCCAAACTGTTACAGTATAAAACATGTGAACACCAATCTTATTACATTCAAAAGTGTTAAAATACGACTATATCAGAAAATCGAGACCGTTCAAATGCGATAACTTGTTTTGATCAGCCACTTATCCCACACAATTTTCTCCTGTGAATTATAATGAACTATTCACTGTATCAGTGTTTATCTTATTCTAAATTATCAGTATCTATGTCCGTATTTTGATTTGGGGTCATTGTTCATAAAAGTAATGTATTACATATTACTTGTTGCTGTTCCTACAAGTAATGCAGTATGTTAATTTCTCGCTGGAGAAAGTACTTTGTCATACTACTTGCTGAGTTACATTTGTGTTACTTCACAAAATGAACTGAATTGCACTGTCACATAATTACAAGTTAACGCCATAAAAACTGGGCTACAGTTCCACATGCAAGCAGAAATCCACAAATCACAAAATTATTTTAGTGTTTACACAAACACAACGACACAAACCAAAGTTGAAAACCAGCTCAGAGAGACATCAAAGCGATTGTCACAGTGATTCTACTAAAAACAAGGTAAAGGTATAAATGGAGAGTACAATGACGCTTACCGCTGACTTTGTTACCTGCTGATGTTGTGTGGGTTGGGATCGGCATACACTCAGCTTCAACAACACTCTGGGTTTTTCATTATATTTTGCTATAGTTTCATCTAATCTAATCTAATATTTGTGTTAGCATGCTAACACTAAGCTAACGCAAAGCTAGCCAAAGTATTGTTAACACATAGCTGGTCAAAAGCTAGTAATGTAAACGTAACTCAGCAAGTAGTATAACATTGTAATGTAGCTGTTTCTGTCCTGAATGCAGTTTGCACTTCACTTCACTTCAAAAATAAAAGTCATGTCCATATTCCCATTCCTCAAATGCATTTACTTCCTCTAGCAAACTAGCATGAGTGCGCAAAAAGAAAAGGGTATGTTTGTTTGATTTTTATCAATCTGCCCAGAATGCAGGTAACACGAGTTGTGAATGTAAAGTTTTAACATCGGGATCTGTGGAGTTCTTTTAGTGTCGATTTGATGACCTGCTTTTGACTTTTCGTCTTTGTCTTCGTTTTTAGCTGTGGAGGTTCCAGCTTGGCTGTGAAAACACAAGCAATTCATAAAATGTGCTGAGCATCATCATCGTCATCATGAAAACAACATCATACTTTTACAGTTACAGTTGTTAATATGTTAACAGCTTTTAAAGTCTAGCGACATCACAATGGTCAATTTTGAAATGAATGGAGAACACCCATCCTCAATCTTAGAAGGTGACAGAGAAACAGTCTTTAGTTACTCTACTAGCTGAAGGAAAATAACATCTGTAGACTGTCTGTGCAGCCAATTATACCACCGCACACTCATGTTTGTCTCTGATAAAAAAAAAAAGAAGAAGAAAAAAGGTCTTGTAACTGTTCAAACGTTTTTGAGAGGACACACAATCTGGATCCAATTTGACATCCAGGGCAACATATGTTTCTGTCGCAAGCTTTCAGGTCAAATGTAAATAGAAGACTGTGAGCACTTCATGTTGTGAATTCTTCACACAACGGCAAAAGCAAAACAAAAATAGCCAAATCCATACCAAATGCATGACTTATGCTTTTGTGGAATACGGAATGAAGCGATGTCCTCAACCGTAGGTGAAAAAGTTAAATGTTCTATGTTAAGGGAACTTAACATATAGCTCCAAGTGCTTTACCAAATTTACAATATGCTCATGTACTATCAGAGAAAAGATACATTTACAGCTGAAATCTTCACAAGTTATGTAAAGGTAATTAAAATGTTCCGCTGACATCATCCACAATACCAGCTGGTTCGTCACCACAATATCTGATTATCAGAAAAAACTCACCACACTCTCTGAGGACAATAGGCGCTGTATTTTGACTCTAGAATAACTGCTGACAGCACAGGAAGGAACAGTTTTTCACACCACTTAAAATAAATCGGGAAAGAAACATACAAAACAATATGCATTTGACATATGTAAATATTTGTTGTTGTTTAAACTGCTCTGATCTTCCTGTTACGTGGTGGCTTTCCTTCAATCAGTATTGGGGGATTTCTGTGCTTAAGTACAGAGCAGATGGATAAAACCTAGACGGTTTTTTTTTTTTTCTTTTTTAGGTCCCCTGACCTTTTGGGCCGCTGTGTCAGTTCAGTAAGCCAGCTTTGACTATCCGCTGTCAACAAATAGGTTCGACGTATCTTTGAATTTCTTTATAGATACCACAGAATCTTTAACCAGCTCTATCCTTTCAGTTTTACTACACTGGATATTATGAAACACTCAAAAATGACCAAATACTTTCCTTTCCAAAAGGTTATAGGAACTGATTTTAATAGCTGTAAGCATAACTGAACCTAGCATTTTTTTTCTTTTAGAGGAGCAGTAACAGTGGACTCCATTGTGGTAATTACAAAACACTGATCATGCTGCAAGCTGTGCTTGAACTTCAGAAAATGGTTTTATTGTTGGACCAAAGGTTGTGCTGGCATTTGTGATACTTGTCCTACTTGACCAGTTATAGAAATCTGTAAACCCACTCAAAACTGTTTTGAGTGGATTTGCTTATTTCAATGTAGTTTTAATTGTTTGTCAAGCCAAGCATCAGAATGGGGAAGAAAGGTGATTTAAGTGACTTTGAATGTGGTATGGTTATTGGTGCCAGATGGGCTGGTCTGAGGATTTCAGAAACTGCTGATCTGCTGAATTTTTTTCCCACACAGCCATCTCAATGGTTTACAGAACCCCCCCCC
>NW_024582450.1:545928-563506 GCF_018398535.1 Haplochromis burtoni
AAAAAAAAAAACAATCCAGTGAGCGTCAGTTCTCCAGTTGAAAATATCTTTTTGATGCCATAAGTATGAAGCAAGTGGCCAAAGTGCTTTGAGCTGATAGGAAGGCGAAAGTTACTTGGAAACCCACTTATTATGGCCAAATATTCAAAAGAGAATCTCTGAATGCCCATCAAACCCTGAAGCAGATGGGCTACACCAGCGGACGATTACACTCGGTACTACTACTGTAAGCTAAGAACTGAAAACAGGGTGGCGTTTGCACAGACTCACCAACATTGGAAGCTAAATGGAAAAATGTTACCTGTTGTGATTCAACGTGCTGATGGCAGGGTCAAAATTTAGCATACACAACATGAAATCATGGATCCAACCTGCCTTCTGTTGAAGGTTCAGGCTACCAGTGGTGGTGTACTGGTGTGGGGGATATTTTCTTGGCACACTTAGCCCCTTATTACAAAGGAATATTATTTAAACACTGCACCCTACTCTACCATGTCCATCTCTTTATGACCACATTGTGCCCGTCTTCTGATGATTCCTTACAGCAGAAAAATGCACAAAACTCAAAATCGCCTCAAACTGGTTTCTTGAACATGACAATGAGTTCACTGTACTTACAATCACCAGATCTCAACCCAAAAGAGCACCTTTGGGATGCGTGATGCCATCATGTCAATATGGATCAAAATCTGAGATGAAAGTTACCTTTTTGAATATATACCAAGAAAAATTAAATCGTTTTTTAAGGACAAAGGGGCTCCAACCAGTGCTTGCAACATGTACATAATAATGTGGTAAAAGTAAATGTTTACAGGCACGTTGATCTAAGTTTTGCTGCTTATCTGAGTCTTGTGTAGTTTAAGGTGCACTCAGTGAAAAGAAACCTCAAATTCTCACATTCAAGCCTGGTTGCATAAATGATTCACAAACAGTGCAAAATAATTTGAGGGTAATGGGTCGATTGTTGAACTTTGGGCAGAGCCTACACTTGGTATTTCCTTCTGCTTTCCCATACTAAGCTAAGCTAAATACTTCCAGACATTAGCTCTACCTCTAGACCCAAGAAATAAGGGACTATAAAATGGCACTGGTCTTCTAGTGCAACATACTTCCCAAAATGTTGCCCTTAAACCTTTGCTGTTGCATAGCAGGCGTTGTGCAGTCTCAGAGATAAAAGCTAACACCGTTTTTCTGAGAACGCTGAGAACAGTTTGACAAAAGCCCCCTGCATCTGAATAAAGTGTAAGGTTATCAGCTTGCATGTTACCGGTTCCAGTGTGACTTTTTCTCTGTGTGCATATTTTCACATGTCACTCCCTGAAGGCATGTTGCTGTCAACCATGGGAACTTGTGTATCTAACTGTAAGTCCACAGTCCTGCTCTGTCAGAAATAGGCCGGGTTGGGTTAGAAAATGTTTCATAAGCTTAGACTGACCTCCTTCTTCTCTGTTTCTCCCTCTCTGCCACCCCTCACAGCCCTCCCAGTTTCTCTATCTTCTTCTCACCTAAACATTAAAACAGTCAATGCCAAAATAGTATCGTATACTTTCACCATATGCACCCCAACATCTAAAAAACCTACTTTTCATAGCGATTTCATTTCACTGCTGCATATTCAAAGTTCTTCCTCTCTTTCTTCATTTTTAATCTCTCACAAAAGTCTCCGTTCTCATTAATATTTCCTGCATTCTGTTTTCTGATAGCTTTGTACTCCACGAATAATAGTCTTCCTACTAAACTGACTGAGGGAGGTGACTGAAATACTTGAATTTATATGACACTACAGTATGTTCTTGTAAAAGTCTGCACGTTGGTGTGCGAAGGTGCGTGTGCGTCTGTGTGTCTTTACACAGATGTCTGCGAGAGTCTCTATCCATGCGTGCAGTTGCCAGTCTGGATATCCATTTGCATGTGTGTGTGTGTGTGTGTGTGTGTGTGTGTGTGTGTGTGACTATGTGAGCATGTAATTGCATGCATGTGTCTCCGTGTTTGTCTCCATCTACCATTTGACTGCCATCTGAATCTGTGGCACGTATAGCAGGAGAGCTACGAAGCAGCAGAGAGACAGACAGGCGGAAAAGAGAAAGGGAAAAGTGTACTTATGTGTGTGTGTGTGTGTGTGTGTGTGTGTGTGTGTGTTGTCTTTTGTGTCGGGTGGGGGGTGGGTGAGGAGACAAGAAGAGAGAGAGAGAGAAGGAGAGACAGAGAGAGAGAGACAGAGAGAGAGAGGAGAAGAGAGACAGAGAGAGAGACAGAGGAGCATGAGAGAGTAAGACAAATAGAGATACAGAGAGAGAGAGAGAGAGACAGAGAGAGAGGAGAGGTGAAGGTGGTGGGGAGTTGGTGTGGGGGGGCATCAGCATACAGAGGCAGTCTGTGGTCTTCCAAGCAGCAGCAGAAGCAGCAGCAGTAAAAATAGGGGAGAGGAAAAACAACGATGGTTTGAAAGATTAAATTCCTGTTGGAATAGGAAGTGCAGAGAGAGGGAAGGGCAGATACTGAGGCAGGCAGTGGGGCTGCTGGGTAAAGGTACTGGTTTTGGCTTTAGTGCAGATATTTTTAAAGGAAAATTCCACTATAAAATACTCACACAGCCCCATCTAGCATGCTGGATGCATGTTACAAAATGTAATTGCACTTAGTCCTTTGCGAGCACGGCTTAGAAACCCTTATTCGGACTGAAATTCCAGTGATTTTTTTTTCCATGCAATTTTTACACAATTTAAAGTCTTTTAGTGTTTACTTTCCCCAAACAGCCAATGAACAGAGCTTATATATGTCTACCCTGAGCGTATAGAGGAGAGGCCTTTCAGCCTCAGCTTGAACTCTTTTATTTATTGTGAAGTGATACGACTCTGGGTGGGGTAAAACATTATTACGCAACTTAAAACGCTCAAATTTCACAGTGAATGAATTTGCATTTATTCATGCCCGCTCATGTTGCGGCAGTGGCAGTTAATTTTGGAGCTTGTCACATAAAAATTCAATTCATACGTCACCGAAGAAAACAAGACCACAAACTTTTCCATTTTTTTGTTAACTAAGCATACCACATTTAAACCTGTGTCATGTTTATTTGTTTATCTGTATAATCTAATTCAATAATTCAAGTGGTCTAAGAAGCAACTAGCCTTGCCTGTCTCCTCTGGGATTTCAAGTTCTCTTTCTTTCTTTGTTTTCAAACCTGCAGCAGGTGAGCAGTACAAAAAATTATTAAAAGCAAAACCTCAGCAGTGACTTGTTTTTAGCGCAGAGGAAGCATGTGCATGTTTGTCTGTGAAGGGTCTCCGAGAGGAGAGGGGGGAGCTGCAGGAGGAGGGCTGTCTGTCACGTTCTCCATTATTTATTCATTCATTTATTTACTGCCTTTTCCTATATTTATGTGACAGTATCTAAATGAGAGACACATTTTAAAAAAGGACAACATCTTTGTATGTCTGTGAAGGGAGAAGTCAATTGTAGATGAAAAGCTGCGATAGCATAATTCAATAACACAACTTTCTCTCTTTTTTGGTCTTATTTGATTACTGGCGCTCTTTTTTAGCTTGTCACGGGTCATTTATGTCGACATGTTGCGGAAATCGAGTAGAAAGTGTTTTTTTTTTCTGGAATCCTTTGACCAATTTCAGAGGCCTGCAAGTCTTATCTAGTTATTTACTAAAGTAAAAAAAAAAAAGGAGATAAAAACACACTTTCTGTTCTGTAAATCATCTGAAACCTCAGTCTTGTGCTACGTACATCTATTTCATTCATAAATAACACACTGATGACAGAAATCTGTTGAAAGGTTCAACAAACTGCTTAAATAAGCACCACTACATGGGTAACATAAGGTTTAACTTACCTTCATCTAGTTTAATAGTTAATAGAGTCCCTGAAATGTCGACGGTGTTCTTACGTCTTCTCGTTATTTGCAACAATGGGTTGGATTCGTGACTTAAATTGATATCGCACAAGAAAATCTTTTTTTTTTCCTGCATTAACTCACAAAGAAAAAGCCTGTTCTGACAAAAGAAAACGGTGGGGAGGGGGGAGGAAGGAAGTGATTGCTAAGTGTTGGAAGGAGTCCCATATCTCTCTTAGAAGCCAATGAGCTCTGATAGAGAAATTCCAACAAACCGACTGATTGGCACCGCAAAGGATGCCATTCAATTAGAAATGAACATGTGAATGGAATGCTTCTGAGAGGGATCTGGAGTGATGAAAAATACAGGTTTGGCATGATTGAGCTCAAACCTGTTTGGGGCTTGCACGTGTGTGTATGTGTGTGTGTGCAATCTCCCTGATAGGATAGGGGCTTCGTTAGGGTAATTACAGCTTTGCTATGTAAATAAGCCTGTCATAGAGGAGAAAGACACACCCACCTCTTTTTCAGACCCAATTAACCTAACTCCCCTGGAGTTTACATACCTAGCGCTCTCCAGAACACACACGCGTATACACACAGATAAAATCCATTCCAACACTACTGCATGCACACTTGTCTACACTTATGTTAAGGGCGAATATAGTTATCGGCGAAGTCTTCCGTGCTCCAAACTTTTCCATTTCACACAGAGCCAGTCCTAGACACCAGGCAACGCAGTATGTGCGTGCGTAAACTTGAGAGCATTTGTGTGTATTCGATCCTGGGCGAAGCAGTAGACTACAGCTAGCCAGGTGATATCTGTATGCATAAGGCATCACCCCAGGCTAACTGGCTGCTGGAGCTGTGGTGAGCAGCATCTATCATCTCAGGCCGCTGATGAATGTCTGTCCTGAATGGCTCTGTGGCGTAGTGAGGGGAGCAGAAAGAGAGAGCACAATATGACTCATGGTGGAAGGAGAAAGGAGGGAGGTGAGGGCTGGTGGTGGTGGGGAAGGGGGGGACAAGGTGGAAAGATGAGGGAGAAGGGCAGAGGGGGAGGAAAAAGGGGAGGAAGACAAAGACGAGGAAAGAGTGGGAGCGATGAAGAACAAAAAGGCAAAAAACACAAAGACAGAGGGAGAAGAAAGTGAAAATGCTCAGTGAGACTGCACAAGAATGTAGAGATGCAGATGCATCGGGGGGGGGGGGAGTAGAGGAAGTGGCAGAAGAAGGTGAGGGGCGAGGAAGACGCGGAAGGAAGAAGAAGCAGAAGAAGGAACAGAAATAGGAGATGGAATGGAAGGAGGGTGGAGAAGCATGAACAGGAAGAAGTGAAATGGAGGAAGAACAGGAAGGGGGGAGGAGAATGCGAGAGAGACAGAGATAGAGATGAAGGATGTGGGTGCATGGGGAAGAACAGAGGGAGATAGTGGCAAGAAGGCATTAAAGTGGGTCAGAGGAGAGCAGGATGATGTGGAAGAGAAGGAAAGACAGAGAGGAAGATAAAGAGAGAAAGAGAGCATGTTGGGAGAAGCAAGAAAGTGATGGAGAAAGGATGGAGTGGAAAGAAAGGGAGGATAATGGTAGTTCAGATGACAGCAAACCCAATAATGCACCAAATAAAGATTGACATATGTTGTATGGTGCGTGGACTAAATGCAAAAACACATAAATGAACCCATAATCTCTGCCAAACAGAAGAAAACTTGTCAAACCTGAAAAAAAAGTTGTTAAATACAGCTGATCCGTAACAGTAACTGTTTTTATGACATTTCAGCTGCGATGTGATCGGACAATTTATATTTACCATTTTCTGTAAAACATTACACACCATTGTTGATGCAAGATGTAACATCAGCTTGGTTCCAAATCACCCTGATTTCATTTCATCCAATATTGAATAAAATTATCATATATAGAGGGAAAGCACGACGACAAAAGCCCAACAGCCTTATCTGCATTTGAAACGGAGAGACAGACACACAATACACAGTGACGCTGCTTGTGTTTATTCTCTGCAAAAGAGGAAGAGCCAGTGTTCCCGGGGATCATTGGGTTCTTGGATCAATATTGGTGCTATGATGAGACAGTGATGGAGTTTGTGGTCTAGAGCTTAAAAGATACCTACACCATCACTTTCTCACTTTCCCCTTCTCTCTCAGAGTTCGTCAGCACTCAGCTGGCTGAATTTGAAAATGCATATTGTTCTTCCTCTTTCGGCTCTCTGTCCACACTTTGACACCCTTCTTTTATAAAGTCATTACCAGAGTAGAAGAATCTGAAAACAACATCTCATTTCAAAGTAGTAGTGCTGAGCAATACAAACTTCGCTATTGATCCGAGTACTGCCAATACCAATACTGATACCGGTACCGATATTTTTAACCTGTTAAGGTAGCTTATGTAGGGGAAAGCAATGTGCTGCGATTCACGAGATGAATCGTCATCAATTTACTTGATTCGGGACACATTTTAATGACCACTGTGATTTACGTGTTCTACAATAATTAGTTAAAACAACAAAAAACACCTTTTAGTTTTTCTTGTATTTTGAAACTGTTTCTTTTTTGGAGACCTGGAATGTAAATGTTGTTCTGTTGTTTAACAGTGCAATAGGTCATAAATCATATTTGGATGCGACAATTATTTAACACAATTCAGTGGGCTACACGCTGAACGTAGTATCGATCCTATCATACTAGTATCTGATACCAATACCAGCGTTGGTATCAGTAGTGTCGATATTTGGAATGATCTGCCCAACTCTAGGAGAAGGAAACTTTTTGAAGACCTTCCCGTGTTTGCACATGAAAGCAGTCTTTAGCTGCTTTATTGCAAACATTACACTGCATGCAAATATGAAACCATTAAGCTTAAGACAAATAGCAGTCCACAGCTAAGTGCCCAGTCATATTTGAGTGATTTTAAATAGGCTGCAAATAAATGTATTCTTATTGTCAGGGTATACTGTATGTCCCTTGGAAAAATCCCAACACTCTTATGTCTGTTGCATCACTCAGTGTTTCTTTGTTGCTATGTTACATTCACTAGTTCACCGAGGAAAAATGTTTTGGTCCTCCATAAAAATGATGCTCCTCGCTAGTGTTTTTTATCTGTTGTTCCTCTGTTCTTTCATATAATGTCTGCTCATCATGAGGTACATGCTCATGTAGAAAAAAAGGCTTACCACACATACAGAAATATTTCTCTCTCTCTCCCACCCTTTTCTCTCTCTCTCTCTCTAACTCTCACGCACACAGAAATTCGTGCGCCTGCCTCCGCGCATACACACTGCGCCGTGCGCGCAGGCGTGCACGCCCGCAGACAGTCAGCTGTGTCCTTCCCACAGCTAGTAGCACGAAAACAGAACACACTGCCTGTCCCTGCCTTACACACATATACACACACAGACCCATGTGCACACACAAACTCTGAAACAGCCCTCTACACACTCTTAAAGGGACATGACACAAACTAACGCATTACATATCAAGCGCCAGCCCCGTACCTGGATAATCAATTATTTTTTATTAGTATTAATATTATATTAAATTGAAACGAAGCTTGTGTGTCTACAAGCATAAAACAAATATAACTCGGAGCTAGTGAACAGTGATAATTCCTTAATGCTCTCATCCCTGTGTCTTCATAAGATGGTCACTTTTTAATTATTTTATTTTTACTGTATAAACTATAAGCATGTTGATACAAGATCACAGAGATGATCACATTTTACAGTGTGTAGAAAATGTTTCATTAGTGAAATAATAAGAGTCCTTCGAAATTGAGACAACATGTGTTGCCCCAAATATTCTTTGAATATATAAGAAACTTTTTTTTGGCCTTATGATAAGGTTTGTGAATAAAGAGAGATAAAACTGGAAAAAGACTAAACAGATTAGGATAATTTTATCATCTGTATATACAGTGGGTGTATTTGTCTGCTAGTGACGCTAAAACTACTTCTTTATCTTCCAGAACACATAAAATTGATAATATTTTATACCTCGGGACACTTTAGACACACAATGAGTGAATTATGTGCTTTAAGCAGCTGACCGTACTGATTGCACAACAAAACAAAATTAAAAAGATTAAATTATAGCAGAATAAGAGTTTTCTTCAATTACTTGTGTTCCTACTCCTCCTCCTTTAAGGGCCGTTGAGGTCAGAGAACACTAGTTTGGGAGGCAATAGAGAAGTATTGCATGGAAAATAAAATACAATAAAATAAAAACACTAAAGGCTTCTGATTTTCACTTATATGTCAGCATGATAGCATCGATGAGTGGTGTACGCCGACTGTCCGAAGGCTCAGCAGTCAAAGGTAATAACAGATATCTTTTTCTGTGCGCACAGGACTGGGGTGTCTGGTTGCCCTATACGGTGTCACTGCATGACTGGTGCTATGACTGGCCACAGGGGTAATTTAGAGGTACACAGGTCAACAAGGGTGGGTATTTGGGACTATCAAGCCCCCATCTGCTGTGGCAAAATGAAGCCCTGAATCTTTAGCAGGATACATATTGACATATAATTGCTTAGAAAATGTTTCAAAACACCAAAAGCATTCAATCTGAATAATCTTGTGTTGTATATGAACTCACATGTAATGTAAGGCCTGAATTTGAAGGCCATCAAAAAGAACTTGAACTTCAGCGAAGTCGACAAAAACTGAGTCACTGTGCCTTTAAGAAGCCCCCACCGTCTCGCAACAGGGGGGGCGTGAGCTGAATCCAGGAACAGCGATTGAAAAAAAAAAAAAAAACGCTCCACCAGCGGACTGTTTCAAGTTCCCCCCGGCTGAAACCCTGCCTGATTTGTGGGCAATGTTGGAGATGTAGAAAAAAAGGAAACCGGAGCAAAGAGAGCGCAAGGGAGAGATAGGGAGACAACACTAACTAGGTAGCTATGGAGATAGTAGGTTTTCCTGGTAGCTTTCTTTGACAGGTGTCGAGTGGGATAAAATAAAGTATCAGAACAGCCTCCAAGATGTACGGCAAAGGAAAAGGAGCTGTTGTCCCCTCCGATAGCCAAGCAAGAGAAAAGTAAGTACAATATTGCACTGTCACAACTGAAATCCAGCAAAGAAGTGTGCTAAGGTGGCTCAACTTGCTAACTGATGTGGAGCAGTTCAGTCACTCCAGCAGAGTCACGCATGTTACTGTAGCTCTTTTCTAAAATTTACCGGCTACTTCAAGTGAAAGCTGTGCTACTTTATTCTTCGTGTTTGCCACTTTGTTTGTACTCGTGCCTCTACCTTTCTTCTTATGCATCCTCCCAACTACAGGCATGGCTGCTAAGTTAGCCCAAGTGGCTAGCTGCACTGCCAATTTCACTCTTGTCTTTCTTGTTTTCTCTCAAGTACAAAAAAAGGAAAAAGAGAGAGAAGCGGCAGTTTGAGCAACTAAAGTTGCTCCACTTTTACCTGCAGGGAGTGTTTTCTGCGCGTGCTTCCAGCGATAATGTCTGAACGTGCACTCGGGAGCATTAATGGGGATCCCACGTCCATCTCTTTGCCCCTCGCCCCACAGTGTGAGGAACAATGCATTTGGAGCGACGCCGTGCATTGTAGCTAGCATGCTTTGTGTCGCCTCGCTGAAGCAGCAGGTATAAATAGAATACAGCTGTTTGGGGCTTTGTTACAAACTAGCAGCGGAACGTGCTCGAGAATTGTTCCAGAAACCCAGACTGGTTACATTGTAGCGATGCCCGTGTTCGGCCAGCGAACAGCCGCTTGCGGTCTCCGCGTAAAGGGGAGCTGCGCCTCCTCTTTAACTTTTGTGGCCCGTGGAGATTTTCTGCAGTCATCCCGAGTTGTGCGAAGCGCCGGCGGGGACAAAGTGCTCACAAAAATGCCGCCGCTTTTTTTTTTTTAAACCGTAGCAGTTCCACATGGGCCTTTTATAGTGGTTGGTTTTTGTTTTGTTGGGAAACTTAGATGGCGTTAGCTGTAGCCCTCCAATCCCTTTGTCTGTGTGCCTCTGCCTCGGTGCCTTGTTGTTCGCTCTGAAGATACGTGCCGCACGTTTAGCAACACTCCTGTGAGCTTCGGAGCTTTCGCGTTAGTCTCAAAAAGCTTTGTAAAAACCCCATGTGCACTGGTTCCGAAATAGAAGACACGCTTCTCTGCAGTGAACTTCCTTTCCTAAAAGTCACAGCTAGCAAAGCGCATTGGGACATTTATTAAGATTCGTTAAACTTTGGTTAGATTTAACAGTTTGGGAGTGTTGTGCTTTGCAAATGGTCCACAGTGGGGTCGGATTCACTACGGTTAAATATCCTGCTGAAGAAAAAGGAAGAGGGAAGAGCTTTCACACAGGTCAATGCTTATCGATTCGTCCTTAGAGCGGATGAGTTGGACACATCAGCTCTGACTTGCCGGACCGGTCTGAGCTGAAGTGGGACCAAATTGTGAGACTCGTGTGCATGTTTGCATGAAGATCAGCAGGCGCCACGTTACCCCACACCTTCTATTCTGTCATTTGTGAAGCCATCTGCTTTATTCTTTTCCTCTGTGCGTGGCTTTTACACCTCTTTTCTCCATCTGCCTCCCAACTCTCACTTCCCCATCCACTGCTGCTCCTCAGTCTCTTCATCCCTCACTTCAGTGTTGAATTATTGAGACAGACTGAAGCAGCTGCTCTCAGCTTTGCGTCAGAGTTGAGAGAGACAGAAGAGAAAGAAGGAGACAGAAGAGAGGGAGATATGGTGGGCAGGCTCATCCATGTTTAAAGAGGGGGTTTTGTCGGGAGCCTCAGGCAGGATGTCAGGTGTGCCGACCGTGTACATCAGGGAGATTTCTCTCTCTCTGTGGAAGTGAGTTTATGCACGCGCAGATGTCCCATCTTTAAATGTATAAGAGCGTAGTGGGCAGGGAGGTCAAAGGGCACCTCACATGAAGTGGAAGAAGGAAGAAAATTTTTCTTAAAGCAGGAGAGAGAATACCAACCAAGTAGCGTACGAGTCAAGCTATGTGGAGGCCACACAACCTTAACAATTGGCAGAAAAAGGGTTGCTTCAGTTTTTTAACCTCCCCTGATGAATATAATATCACACACTGCTACTTGACTGCTTCTCTAATCTCCTGTACCACCTGCTGTTCCCTCCACTGTAATACTGGGCATGTTCCCGTTTTTGTTCCAGTCAAAGCCATTTTTTCGTCTCTCCCTTCACTCCACCAACCGCTAGTGGCTCCTCACCTTAAACTTCTCTTTCTTTTTCTATGTCCAAGCTTCTGAGCTTTAATAATGCAGTAGGCCAGGTGCACACACAAGCCGCCCCTTCTTGCAGCCCACATACAAAAAACCCCACACACATACACACCACACATAAAAAATTCATTGAAGGCCTCTTGGGGGGCATCTGCATCGTGAACCTCCCATCCCCAGACGTAACACCAAGTCCTTACCCGTTTCCTTCCAGTCAAAACTCCTGTGTAAGGATGCACATGTATTGAGGAAGCCTGTAAGCCTGCAGTGTGCAGGGACATGCAGACAGTATCAATATTTGAAGCACTTGCTGTATCCTAAAGCTTCCTGTGAGCTTTTGCCAGGCATTTCAAAAATATTTAAAACTGGTTTTAAATCCAAGGAATCTGCGGGTGTTGAGGTGCAGAGGTAGAAAGCTCTGTGATGCATAGCATGTGTGTGTGCGTTGTAGGTGCTTGTGTGTGGCTCAATGCTAGACTGACCTGCAAGTGGCAGTGACTTACACTCTACACCAGCGGTCACAGAGAGCTCTGTGACCTACAAATTGCTAGGAGCCTCAGAAAGTGGTCAGATTCCCCTGGCTAAAGTGGTCAAGTGTTCGCGTGTGTTTGTGTTTCAGCAGAAGTGCAGCCTTTAGCCTCATAAGAGCATTGGTTATTTGTACAACAACTAATCTGCCATGCTGTCTGTTTTGAATTAAGTGGTTGCACTCGGGATGGTTTCTTCCTTTTGAAATATCAGTGCACTATGAGAGATTTATTTATCATGGAATATAATAAAAAATATGAATTCTTCTGCGAAGAAGTCAAGGCCAGTTGTGCTTTGTTTGTTTGTTCATCGATATGTCTGCCTGTTCATTTATGTGCTCTTATCTCTGTGACTATCTGCAACAGGGAAACACCCTCAGTTATTTATTACCTTCCAAGCAGGTCAGCCCACTGTACATACGCAGAGAAAGCAGCACTTTGAAACTGTTATCTCTTTCCGCATGAAGTGCAGGACTACTAATGATACATGTTCAACCTGGACTGACCCATTGATAGTTTAGCCTTATGTAACACATGTGTCATTATTGCTGACTGAAAACCGTGTCTGCAGCTGGGATGTGTGTTTACAAAGAAACTTTCAGTTTCTGTTCTCTCTTGGTCTCGCACTCTTAACTTTTAAGACAAGTTGGGTAGTTGCAAAATGTTTCTTTTATTGAAATTCCCGCCTAGACAGATCACTTAAATCTATTCAAAGTAGCAACCAATAGGAATGTACCAGTTTATTGTCGGCTAATGTTACTGCCATTGGTTAGACTCCATTTATAGTTTTCTGTATCTGGGATCCAGGTTTATTAGTTACAAACACAATTTGAGCTCATTCAAAATCGGTTGAAAACTTTATGATTAATACGCAGATCTTTGCTTACCTGACACAAAGGGTACAGTGGAAAATTACAAAAACAAATCGGTTTCCACTACTGTCTAAATTATTTCAATCATTAGTTATGGCCCAGAATGTCCAACTTGTTGCAGCGCTAGTATACAGTGCATATTATATTATTAAGCTCAGGTCAAGCGGACAGAAGGTTGTGCACCTCATGTCGACCCACTTGAATGCCAACGACGCATAGCGGCATGCAGGACTTTAAGGTGGCTTACAGTCTCTATAGGCTTATACATACATTGTGTGAGCAGTCTTGGAAGTTTGCAGGTTTTGAGTCCAACAATGTTGGTGAACGGGTGTATTGATGGTTATATACATGTGTATATATGTATGAAATATATGAATGAGACTCAGAGCTGGTCATGGATGATGATGAATTTGCCACCTTCAGTTTGATATCTTGTGTTAAATCATACACATACTGTGTTCTGCTTAACTTTTAAGAAACATGCATTAAAATCCGCTCACTAAATGTCTTCTGCCTGTTTTCTCTCGTGAAGGACAAGGTTTGAGCATGTAGGGACTAACATCACTGCTGTTACTGTCTATTTGCCTATTCATATCTTTCACAGACTACATTTGCATACTAACAATGCATATTTTAAACATTTGCATACCATTTGTAGTAAGTACAGGTCAGTCACAGATCATATCTCTTAACGTAACCCATGGCAGTTTTTTTTCCATTTCTGTTATTAAGCCTTGAACCTCACAGAGAATTTGTTCATTGCTTTACTATCTGGACGTTTATTTTAAGCGCATTTATTTAATTTTTTTTCCTTCAGTACAGGTTATTAGTTTAAAGAACAATGCTCTACATGATTGTGTTTATAGCCTGGGATGATTTGCAAAACATACTCCTAAAAGAGACAAGAATAAGGAAACAAGTGCAGTTTAACATCCCCATAGCTAACACTGGATAATTCTGAATACTAGCACAATGGCAGTTGAACCAACTTCATACTTTTATTGAGCTTCTAAACATTTTTTTGAAATCAAGTTGGATGATTTTGATATTTAGAATGGAAAAACTAAATGTAAACAGGGTTGTAAAAACCTACAGTTTTCCGAGGGATGTCCACGAGGGCAGTCGCATGCCCTGGAACAGGACTGGGGCGAGGCCCTGTGTCATCTCCAGACACAAGCAGCTGGAGGCAACTGCTAGTGATCCTTCCACAGGTTCACCTAAGGAAGTCTTGTTACAGCAAGTAATTCTTTTACTTTTAAGTAAGAACAGTAATCTGGGGGTTTGACAAAACATGTACTGGAGCTCAAGTTAGTTGCTTCAAGCTATTTCTAGAAGTCCTTGCTTAAACCTTTTTTGCATGTCTGTCTGCAGCGTCAGAAAGCAGGTGAGACACTTGCACACATTTAGACATGAAGTACAGGCAGCTGTGCTACATGTAAATTTATAGTAAATAGTTGGACAGGATCAGTTAGCAAATATTTGTTACTTCACTTAAAACAGGTGAGCTGTCACATAAAATTGACCTTTATCCCAATGACAGAAATTTGGAGTTAATTGTTATACTTGTTTTGACTGTTAATCTAAAGATTTCAGATTGACTTCAATTAAAAAAACAAACAAATTTCATAAAAATAATATTATGTTGATGGAGTGAAGTTTAAAACAAGCCAGCACTTGACTAATGTACAGCATGCACTCATCAGCTTTATTGATTGGTTAATAGAAAATCAGAAAACTGTGATATAAACCCACCATAACTATCCCCGAATCACAGGGTCGCGCCATCAGGCGTCCTGATTAGTCAGAATAAATTTTACATTTACCAGATTGTGACCAAGAGATGACGCGTCAAGCCTAAACATTTGAGAACATTTGACAAATGATTTCTGAGCCTCCAGTCAATGGTCCTAATAATAGTGGTGGATTAATTTTCTTTTTATAGACACACCCCAAGGTTTAATCTTAGTCCATATGCACTTCAGGACCACAGCTATGCACAAACCTAAGGGTAATTTGAGTATTTGCAACCTCGGCGGTTATTAAACTGTCTTTATCTATTTTATTTTCATTGCATGCTGATAGAACTTCCTCTTTAGCATCTTCTTAAGAGACTTAAATGCATTAAATGTGTTTTAATAGATATTTCATCTTATGAAGAAGTAACTTTGGAAACGAAGACAGAATTGGAAAAAAAAAAGCTGTCAGTGGTTGAAAACAAACTGAACAACATCCTAATTATCTCAAAATCATGTGTCATTGATCAGTTCATCGACTAATGATAGGGACTATGACACTAAGCTACTGTCCTTCTCATTAGGACCTTATTGGGCTGTCAGAGGACTGTCTGCTCTGGGCACACGGGGCACTGTCATATCCACACTGCTGGTCGATTGATGGTCCATTAACAGCCTATTAAACATGACTAAGTGAAGGAGTTAGGAGTACAATGTTGGGCCAATGGGGGTTTCCCACTCCACAGCATGGATGTCTGTCTGTTAATAGACCCTGGTGGATTGCCATTTTCAAGTGTTGCTGGCCTGTTATAATAGCAGCGATTTTGAAAAGTTTGACAAGAGCTTTTAAAATATTGTTGGAACGATTGGGAATGCCTGTCATGTGCAGCTATTTCTGCTGGTATGTGGTGCTTTGAATAGAAGCGTATTCTTCAAAGAGTCTGAATGTCTTTAGGTTTTGTTGTGATTAAAGGAGTTTGGATAATTAGGCTTAATAAAATGCACAGAAGCAGTAAAGTATAGCAAACTATACAGACCACCTGGAGTCCCAGAACGTTTAAGTGAGATTTATGGTCTAGGAGAACAGAGGCGCTGTAGAGCTTCAGTCACAGGAGCTTTTGTTTTTCTTCAGTGACTTTACAGCCATCCCGAAATAAAGTGAAGATAACAATACGGAGGAGCTCCAAGTCTCCGGAACTTTGAGCTCAAGGAACTAATGTCCAGGAAGTGTTTAAGGAACTGAAGGTTCATTTTGCCCCTTTTGTTTTTACTGTAGTGTAAAGACCCATAAAGACGAATCAAATTAATCACCAAGTGAGGAGGTGATGAGGTTATGACAAAATGTCCAGATGCTTTAGCAAGGCCATATGCATTACTTTAAAAAAAAATCACTACTATATGGAAAAAGTTTTATTATTTATTTAATAATTAAAATAAATCCCAATCCCAGTCAAATCCACCTAAGTTAAATTGTAAATGTACAGCAGTGTTATGAGTATGCATGTATGCATAGTATGGAGTGTAATACTGGGATATTTACTTGTATTAATAGAACTATTCACTGTAATGAAAAGAACTATAATAACACAAGCAAAATCTTAGGTTGGTCATTGTAAGTCCAGTCTTCTGTTGCTGCATGATGTTATAGGTTAGCCTGATGGCTGAACGTTTGAACCTTTGTCTGAACTTTCAGAAAGTACTTCCTGTTTAGCCCTAACAGTATCTGACTGACATTTAGTTAACCCAACTTCTCTGTTGATTGAGGAAAGTTCTAAATGACTTCACCCTCCCTGACTCTTTTTATTTTTCCCACTCTTGCCACTTCCTGTTAATAGTTTGTTCCTTCTTCACAGTTGAACAGTCGTTGATCTGTTGATACATAATCTTCATTCTTTTTGTCTAATTTGTTAAAAATGCAAGACGAAGACAGAGGAGTTTGACATTAATTTTGAAAAATATCACTAATTTTTCTTTTTCTTTTACATTTCAGGTTGGCGTTATATGTGTACGAATACCTGCTACATGTGGGAGCACAGAAATCAGCACAGACCTTCCTGTCTGAGGTAAGACGGCAGCCATGACATCGACTTTTTTATGCTGTACCGAGCCCGGTCGGTTTAGAAATGCCTTCATTCTTTGCATCTTTCCTGAAAATCACCCTTATAGTTTAACCTTACCAACTCCTGTTCAAGTACATGCTACCAGAAACATTGGCCTTGGTTACTAATGAATGGAAAACGGCTTCCTGCATTACCAAGCTTTACACGATAGATCCCTCCTGTAGCTCGTGTTATAGCAGCTTGTACCCTCTCAGGCATACATCGTCAGTGCAAACATGCTAAACATGATTACAGGGTGCAAGGTGTTGCATAAATTTTTCATAAGGAAATCCTATAACGTTACACCGGATCATGCTCACTGTCCAACCAGGGGATCTTAGTGAACCGGTGAAGTAATGTTATTTCTAGCCGTTTATAGGCAGTGTATTGTAAACTGCATTGTCTCAAGTCTGCTGACAGCCCATTTGGGTGTAAGGAAGTAAATTAATAAGCTATACTCTAGATGATGATTGTACTTTACATTCAAAAAGAGGAACAGTAGAGGGCTAATAGAAGAAAGATAGTCGGGAAGAGGGTGATGCACAGAGCCAGAAGGATGCCGATCTTCACATTCGATACCAGTGACAGTTTGAGACTAACTGATTATGTGTTCTTAACCTCGGACCTGCAGACATAATCCTCCCTCTCTAGTGGCCATAAGTGACCTCTTTTTCTTCTGGCTTCCTTTTCCTTTCCCTTTTTCTTTTCCTTCTCTCAGATTCGATGGGAGAAGAATATTACATTAGGGGAGCCCCCCGGATTCCTCCATTCATGGTGGTGGTAAGCGATCTATTCAGTTGTTCTATTATTAGAGCCTTTTTGCTTTTTATTCTTGTTTATTTCGAGTGAGTGTGTGGATTTTTACTTGCGTAAACACATTTTTACAGTGTGCATCTTAAACTGTGTATCCCCCCTCCAATAAAGCACTACTGTTATGTGAACAAACAGCTGTAATCCAGGTTTGAGAATAATAAACTCAAGACATAAATCAGTACATGTAACCATTCAAAAGTTAAGGTGCTTGGAAAATGCCACTTTTTAATTTAATTAAGGGTACTTGCCCATATTCATGATTTAAAGTGACTCTCAGAGGTGGGAGGTCTGACAGAGTCTCACCCTTGGGGTTGACCAGACTCACCGAGGGCGTGACCCCCTCCCTTCCTGTCTTCTCGCCTCTCCCCTCCTCCAGCTCTCCAACCTTCACCCCCGATTCTGAAACAATAGATCCAGATGGTTAGGGAATGGACCCCCCCCCTTCCCCCTCCTCACCTCCCCCTCCTCACCCTCTC
>NW_024582450.1:563526-583241 GCF_018398535.1 Haplochromis burtoni
CCCCTTTGTTCACATAGGAGAGGGATTCTTGGTAGATTAACCCTTTGCATTCCAGCTTCTTTTGTGTACAGCCTACCCCCACCCCTACCTCCACCCCCCAATCATTTCTCCCCAGGGCTAAGATTTAACCTTTAGGGTCAATACCTTACGAACTGATCAGCAGTTTCACTTGTTTTGAGGGATTGCCCTCATCCTGTGGTTCACATTTACGGGTAGAACCATGTTTGTTTTACTGTAAAACCCACATTTAACAGCATTTTTTTTTCTTTCTTTCTACCACATATTTAAACTTGGATGGAAATATTTAAGCCTGTTATTGGTATGTGGGTTTCCTGTGGATGCAGAGTCCCCTCCATTGTGTCCGTTTGTAGTTAAGACTACTGAGAATTGAGTCAAGCCGTTCGAGGCTACACTTAAACAGATCTTAAGCTTATGTAGCTAAAAAGAAACTGAGCACAAGCTAAATCGTTGAAAATCTAAGCTGAAAATTAAGCTGCTGAATTGTCTTAATACACTGAAACAGTAGCAGACAAGGAGTATTTTATTTTTCTAAAAGTCAGCACACCTAATGACCAAAACCACAGAAGAATACAATTTATTTTCATTTTTTTTCATACTTCTTCACATTATTGGCATATGAAACCATTTAGCTTTCACTTAAGACTTTGAAATCTGTTCAGTATAAGCTTTTAAATGATTCCTGGAAATGACTGGAGAATAGTTAAAATCATGCGTTTTAATGGGGATTTAAAATATGAGAGGAGTTGGCAAGTGTTTGGAGGAGTACTGACTAGTAGCTGAATCACGTCTTTTAACGGGAAGATGTTATTTTCTTACCTCCTCTTAATAAAAGTTTAGCTTAGAGAGTGAATAACAGTGTTATAAGAGTGAGTTATTGAGCACTGATGCTATTGAACCAGCTGTAAAAACAGCACACACACAGCTGAGTAGCTGATGCTTGGTTTGGACAGAACCACACCAAGAAGTTGATAAAAATGATGAGCAGTACCTGGTGATGTCACCACTCAGGAAGCTCTTGTATTGAGTTCACAGGTGGCCAAAAGTTTATTTAGATGAATGGGAAGATTTATCGTCTCCTTGTGTTTAACAAGGAGAATCCATAGCTGTGGACAGTTCATCCTCATCAAAGGAAGAATTTCAACAATCACGGTCACCAGAACAGCTAGCAGTGTCATCCGACATCATGACGACTGTTTACACTCAGTGGTTGTTGTGAGATACAACAAAAATAAATCAGAATATGTGTTCAAAATGACAAACCCCCTATACCCCCCAGGGTGTAGTTTACATATGAAAATGTTGACAATTGTGAACATCCCGAACATTTAAAAAGAAAAACAATATTCAGTGCAGGGCCACACATAGAACAAAGCAACATATTAAAAAAATTCTGAAAATGTCAAAGTACAGCATTTGCCAACCTTTCATACAAAGGCGACTCTGCTCAGTGAATCTTTGTAGAGCCTATGATGTAACCTACGTGGCCAACGCCATTGCCAGCATTCATGCTTTTGCGCAGTGTTAATTGTGTTGTGTCCCAGCGTTTTATGCGGTGCCAGCCACGATACAAACAAATAAAATCCTGAGGCTTTTCCCCTCCTGCCTACCCGGTCTTTGGTGTGGTCAGTTTTTGTTGTCGTTGGTTTTGTTTGGGTTTTTTCGGAAGCAAACATATTTGCCCCTCAGATTTTTCCACTTCTTTGTACATTCCCTCATGTTCGTTCCGATAGATTCAGCAAAGCTCCCTGCCGCAATTTGCTGACTTCTGTGAGTCCTCAAATTGAGGCTATGGTTATGATTCCCCATATTTAGGTGATAATTGTTATTCTCTCACTGATGCATTCAAAAACTGGTACTGATCAGGCCAATCACAATAGCTGCAGACTGCATTTATGTGCCATGTAGTTACATTTCCAGGTGCACATAAGGTTACAGGAGACGTTTGTGGCGCCATCAACAATAAGAGTCCAAGGACGTGTTGTAATAAAAAGCAAATGAAAGTAGAGAATAATAATTTGAAAGCATGCAAGGCAGTATGAATCAAAAAAAAAAGTTAGATTTGTTATTTAGTTAAAAACTTTGTTTCAGAAGGTTCTGAAAGGTGTAATAAAATAAGCATGATGCTGTGTTATGTAAACATTCAAGAAGTGCATCTTCTTGAGATCAATTTTATTTTTTTTATTTTTTTAAACTTTATTGCACACTTGAGCTTTCAACTTTGGTCATTAGTGCTGCTAGGTGCATTTTTTCCCCAACTTTTACCGGCACTTGCTTCTTCCACAGTTTGCTGATACAGGTATCGCAATGCCCACAAAAACCCGCCTCCTCTCAGTCAGACTCATGCACTGCAGCTGAATAATACAGGCTTATTTTTATTTTTTAATACAAGTCAGACATCTTATGCCCTCAGTGTTGCGGCGACTTGTCCGCCCCTGGTATTGAAAAAAATGTGGAATAATTATATTTTCTAAGGCATTCAAAGTTATGAATTCCAGTGTAATGGAAGGAATTTCCCCACTTTTGGGATTATTAGAGTATATCTTAAACGAATCAGGGTTTTTTTTTTTTTTTTTATATATAAGAAGAATGTCTTTCTCCTCCTCTGAGTTCATCTTGTCATTGTTGAAGCTGTTAGTAAAATAATCAGAGCAAATGAAAAAACATATGTGCTGCTTTGTAGCTTATGTGATCATTCTGACCTTCTAAAGATAGGCCACTAAGTTAGGATAAGCCAGCTTTTGGGATCAACATAATCTACTCCATTCTACTCATTTTGCTCAAATACAGGAGCTCATTATTGAACTATCCGAAACCTTCATAAATGTCTCATATGAAGGCAAGACTGTATGAAACGCACAAAAAAAATCAGCTTGGAAGTCTTAGTTTAGTCTTAGATGGGTAGCACACAGGCTGTTTGCATTCCCTGTTCTACTTATCATGCCCAAACACACTGACAAAGAAACTTTATGAATAGTTGGGTCCACTCTTGGTACGAGTCAGTGGAACAGTTACAGTGTAGGGACAGGAAATGGATGGAGGTAAAGAGGTCTGCACAAGTATGGTAATGCAAGTGTGTGCGTATGTGTGTATTCTGAGTGAGTGAGAGGTTGATTGAGGAGGCGACACTGGCATTGTGTCCCTCTTCCAATGATGCTCAAGTGTGTAAGAGGTGGTTTAAGAGTGCCAGGGAGATAGTGAGAGTGTGTGAATGGGTTATGAATAGCTGTTACACATTGGCTTGTATTGCTCTGTTTGCTAACCTTTGAACTGCACCCCCCCCCCTTTCATTTCAGCGTATTCTGGGATTTGTATTGTGCAGCTCCAGACCGAAGAGAGACGTGTGAACACTCCAGTGAGGCAAAGGCCTTCCACGACTATGTAAGTGACAGACTGGCTTTTCTAACACTTAAAAGGAAACAATTAACAATTACTGTTAATCTTTTGTTGTTGTTTTTTTGCCTGTTCTTTTATGTATGTCTGCCAAGACAAACACTATATTTCAGTCACAAGTTCAAGTTTCTAGAGGAGTGTTAAAGTGGAAAACGGGGGATATATATATATATATATTAGTGAAAAAATGTCTTTTTTTAAGATTAATTGGACTGAAAATATTATAATTAAGTATAATGAAAATGTTTCTCGAACAACGGCGAATACTGGCTGACTAGATTAAAAAGAAGAAAAAAACGTGGTCCATATGAGACACTTCTGCTAACCAGAAGTAAAGTTCTAACTAACGGTCGTTTAACAATTCATTGATACATTCTTTTCTTGATTAGTTGATGTTTGGCCTATAAAGTACAAGGACATGGGGAATGTCTGTCCTTATGTTTAAGGTGGAAATCCTCAAATTCCTTTTGTCTGATCTAACACACAAACATTCTGATCATTTCAAAGGCTGAAACTTTTCAATATTTGTCCTTTGGCTTCAAGAACAACTTAAAGATCCACTCACACAAATTGTAAAAAAGTTTAATTGAAAATGCTTTTTCCCCCTATGTTCTGTCTTGTGTGTGTATGTATACCGTTACAGTGCTAGATACTCATTTAAAGTATTTCAGAGACTTCTTCAAACTTCAAAATTGTTCCTGACTAGTTTCACATGTCGGTTACAGTTGATGTTCTTAAAATGGTCATGTCAACAACCCCAACCATGTGCTGTGTAGACCTGTTTACAAGAGGCAGGCATTTTAGACTAAAGTTAGCTGAAAGCGAGAAGGAAAGGTAGCTGCAAAAAGGCACCAGTGTAAGACAAAGGTTATTTTAAACTGAATCATACAAACCAATTTCAGTAGAGCTCAAGAATAAAACCGTGGAGCCAGAAATAAGTTTATAGGTCTCCTTTTAACTGCTTAAAGCCATGTAATTAAAATAAAACGAATAAAAAAATGCAGTGTTCAACTCAGAAGTCGTCAAGAAGATCAATTTATGTGCACCAGGCTTCTTGAGTTTTGCTGTCACACATGCTGAATGGCATGCATGGACATGTGTTAGACCTAAGTATGATTGAGCAGGGAACATTTCCATACCAAACCTATGGTTCCTCATTTCTTAAGGTGCATCAATAATTGACAGAAAAGGAAGAAACTTCAGAGGAGCAGAAAAATAAAAACAATTTGAGAAACAGCAAGAGGAAAAAACTGAGGGAATATTATGGAAATTCAAAGGGTCTCATTCTGTGGTGTTGCTGATTGAACGATGAAACTGAAAATGACATTATGTAGGTAGATTGCAAGTCGGTGTTTCTCTTTGTTACAATGTATAATGTTGTTACAATGCACCACTTGAAACGACACCACACAGTGTAATATCCTTGCAGTGCCATGAAAACCCTGTTTCTAAAAGTGTGTTCTTGTTACCAACTTATATTAATCATGTCTTTAGCTTTACTTAACATAGAATCGCAATTCAGCAACACACTTTTTTTTAAAATTGTTTTTCTGAACTTCATAGTTCAGAAAATGGCTTAAATTATTTTCAAAGGTCGGGGTCAGCTGTGGTTTCCATAGTTTGTAAGGATTCAGTGTCTCATTTGAAATCAGTTCATTTGGATGGCCTCCTAATTGTTATTCCTGATTTTCCATCTTGCTGAGGAATCCCTCAAACAACAACTCCAGATTTCTGCAGCAATAATGCAAAGTGTTGTTTTTATTCCAGCATGAGGAGAAACTGTAACTCTGTTGTCATGTCTGTAAAAGTCATCTGCTCTGATTGACACTGTGTCTGTCTTCGGCGTGTCCGCTTTGGCCAAGACAGTGTGGCATTGTGTGTGCGTGTTTTTGTGTGTGTGTGTGTGTGTGTGTGTGTGTGCATGCGCTGTATAGTGTGAGGAGATAATGGAATAGAGTTCTAATCCGGTAATCCCAGCACTGGGCCGAGGCTAAGCCAGGGATTTGTGTGTGTATGTGTGAGTGTGTATGTGTGTGTTTGGATGGGTGGGGGGCATCTTTGGGAGCCAGCCCATAATAGGAGGGTGGATGGGCTCATACCCTCCTTCCAGTTAACCCTGTGTATAAATGTAGATGGGTGAACTGCATGTCTGCTCCTAGCAGCGATAAAGCAAAGGAGATGGGACTGGTTTAATTTTGGCTCTTGTCCCCCGAGGCTGGTCTCTGAGCACAGGTCCTTTTCTACTGGTTTCAAAAGAACGAGCCAGTTAGAGGCACCGAAGAAAAAGGCATTTCACCTTACGTTAAAACAGTTTCTTACTCTTTTGAGGATTGCAGGAGTGCACGCCAGCGTTTAGGGAACATTATTACAGTTCTGTCCGCTGGGTGCAGAGACACAAATGAGGTCTGGCTAGTTTTTGGATGCGGGTTATAAAAGTACTACAGGGGTTATAATATAGTTGATTTGTTTGTGTATTTTTTTTTTCCAATAGAAAACTACCTGTAATATTCATAGATCTCTTTGTATAGGTTTTTAATTCATGCTTAAATAGCTTTATAAATTTCAAACACATCTTTAAAGTGATGTGAAGTGCAGTAAACATGAGGAAAAACAGAAGCCAAGGCAAACACCATGTATATGTATGTATAATTTAATCAGGGCTTGTCAATAAGACCAAGACCAGGGATTCTTGTCATGGGCTGTGTTGTATTACTTGGTAATCTTCTATTAAGTGAATTTTTGTCATTCAGCTTTCAGCAACATCTTTTTGCAAGTATTTGCTTACTGGGTAATTTAGCACTGCTAGCTTGATCACTTATGTTAATGAGTGATAGTATAAAGTGTTTCATAAATGAGTATTTCTGCTAAATTATTGTGTGTTGTTTTTTTGTTTTTTTTGTTTTTTTAATGGATTTATTTGAATTTATGTTTTGAATGAGCTTGGGGATGTATTCATCTGGGACGAGGGGTCACGAGTGCTCATTGCTCGGCTATAGAGGCCCTTGAGTTTTATTTATTTATTTATTTATTTAATTTTTCTGCTTTTAAAGCTTCTTCAGGAAGCTCTTCTGCCATTTTCTGTTACCTTCTCAAACTCCTTCCCCGTCTTCTTCTCATACACTCTGCAGCTCTGTCCTATTCACGTCATATTTTTGCAGCGTTGAGTACCTCTGTAACACCCCCACATCCGCATCTGTCTTCTGTCCCCATTCATTCCAAAAACTTTTTTTAACCTCTCTTCCTTGTTAACTCTACCTCTTACTCTTTCTTAGATCTAACAAACCAGCCCACCCCCTCTCCTCTCACTTCGCTTATCACTCGCTCTGTCTGAGTCTCCTTCTCTTGTTGCACCCACCACCCCCACCCCTACAACCCCTTTTCTCAAGACAAGATTGATTGGCTAATCTAGCTGTTTACCCACAATGCCTACTAGCACTGAAGAGAAGAGGGCAGTGTTGATAGTATAAAGACACAACCGAGAGACAATTGAGGTATTTGAAAATGGAGTTCAGTGAACATACCAAATGGATAGAGAAGGAAATTAAAGATAGCTGCTTTTGTTATTATTTTAAATAGAGCAACTGTAATTTCCAACTATGTGTAAATCAATAACACTATAAAAAAAAAAAACTACAGGAAATTTGAAAACAGCATCTATTTAAAGTTATAGTATATCTGTACTGGTGTGTGTTTTGGTGCTTTTCAGCACTTTCTGATGCCTTGGAGGACAGTAGCAGCGTAATAATATTTGTACCATTTCCTTTAATGCCATAAAGTGTTTAAACCTAATGAAGCATTAGTGACAGAAAGCCGCTCTTTGTTATACAGTAATTTCTCCTGAAAAAAATCCATTAAAACCAGCTGACATTATGCAGCATATTAAACAACCTGCAATATGTTTTCACTGTGAATAGTTTAAGGAGAAAGCCTCTTAGATGCAATTGAATAAAAAACCCAAACTATTCTGCCAAATTGCTGCCTGCTGTGTAACTGCTGCTTTCTTCCTCTTTTGACCACATTAAACAGAAATCTCTCTAAATTCCTGAAATTTCATATAAGTCGCATTACCACAGTGATTTTTTAAAAAAATGTCTATAATCCTGTTAAAACAGTATTTGTATGTATGTACAAATTCCTCTATTAAAAGCAAAGAGACATAAAACACAAGCATGTTTTATTTCAATCTATATTTTTGTCACTGGCTGACTCCAGATCAGCTAAATGGAGAACTTTATGCTTTTTGCATTGCAGAATAAAGTATGTAAGATGAGAAAGAAGTGGTTTTTTTATATATATATATATATATATATTATATATATAATAGTATATAATAAGTTATTTATTACTGTATTACTTAGAATACTAGTAATAATACTAAAACATCCATAATAATTTCAGTTCTTCCTTCTCCTTGATTTGAATCTATACTGTTATTCACTGCTGTTCTCATTCCACCCATAGTCTTGTCTTTTGGACGCTCTGCCATCTCTCTGGAGCGTTGGCTAAGTGGATGTTGTGTCTGCAGCATGTATTAGTGCTGTCATCCGGTGTGTGCGCACAAGTCCGCCTGTCTGGTTCAGTACTGCTACCTTGGCAGCAGCGTTTGGGGAAGTGCGTGTGTGTTTAGCGTGCACGTTGTGCCAGTTTTGAGGACCAGCTGGGTTTTCAGAGACTGTGTGTGTGCACGCGTGTTTGTCAGACGTGACGGTGAGAGGAGCAGCCATATCCTGTTGCTCCAGAGTGAAACATACTGTTTGGTCTGGGCAAATTAGCCAGATCACCACAGTCAGCTATTTTTTTCCCCCTCCCATCTCCATATACTCTGTCTCGCATCCTCACTCCTTTGCCTTTCTACCCCCCCCCCTCCCCCCCCCTTCTCTCCCTTACTCTGTTCGCTAAGGACAGCAGGTCAAGGAGACAGTGATGAGGTACATATCAGTGTGAACCAGAATGTAGATTAGTACCTCTCCAGGCAGGGACACACATAAATACAGACACAAGCACACACATACAGATGCATCTGCTGTCTCTTCCTACCTCACGCCCTTCTTTCCATCCAGTGTTTATATCTCTGTCTTTATCCCTGTGAAAGGTATCAGGCGGAGGTCAATAATGTGTTGAGCACTATTGATCTGTCCGGTAGGTCCTATGGGTGAGAGTGGGGAGAGGGAAATGGAGAGGGAAGGATCAATGCTATTTTGTATAGGCTATCTACATACTGTACTATACGAGCCAATCAGAATCATTAGTGTCTTGTTCTTTGATAGATTATTCATCAACACTATGAGTTTGTGCTGAAAAGGAAAAGCAGTCTCAACTCTGGATTAAGGTGTCAGAGCTTGAAATATTTTGCCACCCTGGTAGCGAGGCAGAGGGTGGAATACGTCTGAGTTCATCCTGATTTCCACAGGCTAAACTACTTAAACTCATCTCACTCCAACCAGGAGGAAACGGCTTCAATAAAGTGAGGTCATTGAAGAGTTTGGTACAGTCAGCTTACTGAAAGCTGCCTCAAGTGTAAAATTATTTTCATGGAACGAACAAATGCACGTCAAAGGTTTTACAGAGCCCAAGAGACAGTCTTCACTCTTTGCTTGGTAACTAATGACTTCATATGTTAGAAAATTGAATCAATAGGATTGAATGAATATTATTATTGTTGCTGGTACGTGAGTGGGAGGTATTTTTGCCTCACTGGATAGTGTATAATCCAGAAATAACAGGAAAAGATGAAGGGTGACTTGTCACAGAAATCATCATCCAGGCTCAAATCAGGAAAGGTGTGATAAGAGTACAAACATCAGTCTATTAAGAAGACTTTTTTTGGCCTTTTGTCCAAGTGTGCAATAGAGAGAAACAGGAAGCATGGGAAGACAGTCGGATGATATGAACCAAGGCTCTCTGACTGTCAGTGTACCCAATTAATGCTTCGTTTGAGGTGTCTGTCAGAGTCTTAATAAACTGTGGATGTACTCATCAGAGAGTGGGCTACAGGCGGGCCCACTCTCTGAATGATTCAAATTTATCTTCAGTATATTTTGCTAGCTGTAAATATATTTAGTGCGAATAATGGAGATTTGAATTTCTGAGTAGAATATCATGAATAGAATGGAAACACCTGTGTGGCAATCATAGCCTGTACAGGTTAGGGTGATAAATGTTACTGAAGCCTTTCTTGTTTAATAGTTAAAGAAAGATCAACACTATGTGACTATGTAAGTCCAGAGGTCGCTACGCTCTCCTGCCAAGTTGTGAACGAGTATGGAGTGGCTGAGAAATGAAAACCCTAAAAAGGTAAAGATGTTGGTGGAAGGAAAGAATACATAATGTAAGTTTAACGCTAATAATTGAATACTTTTCATTAGGAAAGTGTAAATCCATTATTTTTCAATGTTGATACTTGTGCTGTTGTTTCAGCTGCGACCCTTTGTCAGCTCAGTATGTTGTAAACATAAAACCCAATTGAATTGAATGGATGATCTCCATAATCCATAGTCCACCTGTTGTCACCAAAATCGTACACACAAAATCATAATTCATGAAGGTGCACCCAGTTGAATTTGAGTTTTTAAAAGATAATGTTGTGTTTTTTTTCTTTATATAGCACAGGTACAGATCAGGTCTCTGGCCCAGATTCCGTGTTGTTGATAGCCAGGTAACATAAAAAAACTCACCTGATATTGTTTTTGAGCAGATGCTGCACCAGGATGCTTTGACACAGTGTTTGTGCAGCGCTGCCGCGGAAGGCCATTAAAATATAGTTTACAGTTTAAACAGTGTAAATATTCCCAGGCATTTGAAAATGCGTCCCGTGGGTTTTGTTGAACTTTTCTGCCGGCTTCTATAAAAGAGACACATTCTTCTTTCTGCTGCATGTCAGACATTAAAGAGTTTGTGTTGCCACCAGGTGCTTCTTTCATGCACTCCTTATTTTGTAGACTTTTCCATGCTTCTGCCTGGAAATGAATAATTCAACTCAACTCCACGTTGCTATTATATCAGCTAATTAGTGCAGTACTAATATCTGCTGTGGATTATTATGTCTTCTTGAACTTGCTTCTTTTCATAAGTTTACACACTTGTCGCCCCTGTACACACATGTTCTTTGTGAATTAGCATTTAACGTTTACCTTCACAAATGTCAACCCATTCCTGGAGATCTGATTTGTTGTAAATCACGTTATTGTGATAAAATGCGATGGGGGCAGGATTTTCTGACTGTCTTCCACTTCAGAGGTAGAAATGGAGAGGTGGATATAAACACTACTGTACGTGCCACTACAAACACACAGGGAAAAAAGGCACTGCTGGATTCTTTTGTATTTCCCCAGGCCAGTTGATTTTAATAAAGTCCAACTGCATATTAAATCTACCTTCATTTTTGCTCGTGGCAACCACGCTCAGTCTACACGCTTTCAGTCTGCATTCATTTTCAATCAGCAAATTAGGGAATGTGTGAGGAGATAACTGGCCATTAATAGTCCATAAAAATAATGTGACTGAGTGATTGATTGTGAGCAGAAACCATTTTTGGTGCATGTTCTTTGTTTTTCTCCCTTCGTGTTTTGTTTTTTATCTTTCTTCTTTTTATCTCCTTCTGTCTCACTCTTGTATCTTCTAACTCACTCTCCAATCTCACTCTCCTGCATCTTCTTATTCTCTCTCTCTCTCTCTCTCTGTCTCCGTGCTCCTGGAGCGGGGGATGCCAGGGGGACAGAGTGCAGATAGGACCTGTCTCCATAGCAACAGCTTCTGCAAGCTGCTGACACCCTACTGGGGGGACTGAGGGGAGGAGAGGTTGTGGATGGGGAGGGATAGTACAAGGGTTGGGGCACAGGGATATGTGTGTGCCGTATGTGTGTTTGTGCATGTGTGTGCACCAGTGCCAAGACAAATGAGTGTGGGGGTCACGAATAGGAGAAAAGATGGAGAGAAAAGTGTTCGGAAGAAAAAGAGGAAGGATGGAGAAGGAGAGAAAGAGGCAGCCTACCCTGCTTCTTCCCCAGGGACTCGGTGGCCTGCTCATGTTCACTAGCAGAATTAGCATAAAGATGGGGGGAGGTGTGTGTGCGTGCGTTTGTGATATTTCAGTTTGTGTGCTTTGGTTTCAGATGGGAGAAGGAGGACGGCAAGCGTGTTTGTGTACATCTGTGTAACTGGTGGTATGTGTTGTCCATGCATGCAGCGTGTGTCATATGGATATAGTGTGTTTGTCAGTTGTGCGTGCTGGAGGATCTGTAGATGTGCAAAAGTGTGTGTCTGTGTATTTGTTAGAGCAACTCCCTCCCCTGGGTCTTAAACCCCCTCTCTGTTCTGTCCTGTAGCCTGCGGTTCTCCCCTGTCTGCTTTTCTGTACTGAAGGGCTGCACTTTATGAGGCTGTGATGCAAGCCTTTGTGTGTCTGTGCGATTCCGCGTTCATGTGGTTGCGTGCACATGTGTTTGTTCCGGCTTGCTTATGTAAGCACTCTGAACATGCGTCTCCTTCTATGTGTGTTGACAAGAATACAGTTATATCATATTTAACTCCCGGGCTGAATCATTCTGCCCCCCTTTTCCTATTCTAGATTCTAATTTTATTCTCCCATATTGTTTGACTGACGTAAAGGGGACTGGAGACAGTACTGGTGTTACATCTGATTTGTTTTAGTTGAGTGGTATGCTTTCTGTGTTTGTCCTTAAGATAACAATAATATAATTACTCACTGATGTTATAAATTTCAATTAAGCGAGAAATGTAGCATTTGTAATTAAACATCCTTAGAGTTGTAGAGTAAATGGAGTACTATTAAAGACACTGTGTTTGTCCTATAGGGAATGTTAGCCCAAAAATCTAATGGACAATTGCTTTGGAGTTAAATGTTATTCAGAAAAACTGAAGAAGGAAAAAAAAGATTCAGTGGCCTTCTAACAAAAGAGTCTTTAAGTGTCTCAAATATCTTGATTGCTTCATTTTCTAAAAATTAGCAAGAACTCTGTAAGATCAACCTATTTGCAGAAGACTTGTTACTATATTTAACCTCTGTCAGTACTCATTAGGTACTTATGAAAGCTTGTAATGAAGATAAGTTTTGAGTAATTTAATTGTTTACAGTAAATTAATGTAAGTTGGTTTGGTGCTGAACTGTATTTCATAACCATTTTTTTTTTTTTATATGTAGCTCATGAAACACGAGATGACACTTGTCTCTGTTGTGATCTGACCAGGAAGTAATCACTATACTTCAAATCAATCAAAATGTCTCTTAAGACATGAAATATGAAGATTTTTCCTGAATTCATTAAAATTAGTTGAATTTTGAAATAAATTAAATGTAACAAATTGTGTATTTTGTGTCAGATGCTTAAACTGCATCCAAATATGCCATTACTGACACTTGGCTTCTTTGTAATGAGAAAGGACCTGTGGAATAGTCGTTGAGAACTTCAAAAAACAAATTGGCAAAATTTTTCAACTTTACTAGCTGACCTATGGAGCATCTGTTAGGATGTTGAAATGCAGTTTCAGGGTGATTAGTTCCATATGAGTACATTCAAGCTACAAACTCCTACGTATGCGGTGTTCCTAGATCGCTTTGCAAATCAGCTGCACGTTATTATAGAGTCAGTGTTGTTTTCATTTATCTCCAAGAAATGAAAATGAAGGAGTTTGCTAATATTAGCCGTTATATTTCTGTTGTTTGTGACAGAGAAAAGCTTTTTAATGAAAGAAGCATAAAAGTATGTACTCATTATCACCGGTGCAGATAAATAACTGCTGTGTTGGTCAGGACATTATTCCTGGGTGTATGATAGAATAGATCAGAGTACAGGCACAGGTCTCTTTACAGCTTTGTGTCACTGACATTTTATGATTGTTCCTCTTCTGAAGTGTTTGAATATTTTTGCAATGTTTCTCCCTGAAGTCTTTCTTTTCATTACTGGCCTTGCCTAAAGAAAGAGATGGGGGTTAATGCATCTCTCTTCTATCTAACATTTAAACTTTAAATGGAGGTTGTTTTTTGGGGGGGGGGCAAATGCAGGTGCAGCCACTGCTCCCTGTTGTCGTTTGTTGGCCAATGCAGCATCATGCACATATACATTAGGGTAGAGTAGTGAAGGATGCATGTACACGTTGAACACCATATCGAATTCATCTGTTTGTGTTTTCCAGAGCGCAGCGGCAGCGCCAAGCCCAGTGATGGGCAACATGCCACCCAATGATGCCATGCCAGGTGGTCCCATGCCCCCAGGCTTCTTCCAGGTATGACCCCGCTCTTGTGTCATCACCAAACCCACTTCTCATTTTACCCCATCTGCCATTCATTCATTTCTGACTTCCCCAAAACAAATAATCTATATTTAGTCTACTCTTTGACTTCCTTGTCCGATGTTCACTTATTTCTGTAGAGCAATAAACTAGCAATTTCTTATTTTATTGTTAGCACATTTTATAGTAGTTGCACTAAACATGGACATTTCTCAGTTGAGAAATTATTCAGGTTTCTTTTTAAATTTTCATTCATGTTATTATTCTGACAGTAATTACAGTCTTCTCTGTACAGAAGCTGACTTTTATTTTATGAAAACTTTTTTTAAGTAGCAAATAAAAGCAGCCTTGTTTGCACCTTAATTACTGAGCAATATTTGATTAGCCCAGTTGGTGGTTTTATTTACACAAGAAGACAGGAACATTTTCTTAACCTAAAGTTTATCTAAAGAAAAAGGCATGGCTTTGCTGCTAATTGAAAATATCTGTTATATTTATAGACGGTAAAAGGAGGGTTTTCCTCAGTTATTAGACTTCTTAAGATACTGATCAGATACCCGTTTTTTTGTTTTGTTTTTTTAAGCCTTTAATTTGACTTCCGATATCAGTCAGGTTCTACTAATTAAGACTTTCACAGTAAAATCTATATGGAGTTTAATCAGATGACAGCATAGTTGCAGTTTGGGTAGCAGGGTTTTGTTTTTTTTTTTGTTTTTTTTTTTTTCCCTCCACATTTTTCCAAATACTGTTTATTCCACTCTAGATATTTACACCCACCAGAGCCTCTGAAGCTCATACTGTTCATTCATCTGTGGCTCTGCGCTCGCTGGGCTGCTGTTCAGCCGATTTGTGATTCAGCCATCCCGTATTCATCCTCTCTCCACTCCTCCATCTCCATCTCGTCTGTCTCTGACCTGTCCCGGGTCTGTGAAGGGAAAGGTTTTAGTGTGGGAGATGGCTGTCTGAAGAGTGACGAGAACGAGACATGCAAACGCGCACACAGTATACAAACACGTGCAAGCATGCGAGCACACATTCACAAACAAAAACACTGTGAGGCAGTGGTGTGATGGACAGCACTGGCATTTGGCAGGAGGCACGATAAGGTGATGGCGAAGAGTAGGAGCGAAAAAGCGAGTGACACATTAAGGGAGAGGGAAGGATGGAGAGGAAGAGGGGTGAGTGGAGGAGTAAGAAGAGAGGGAAATGTGAAAGATCAGTGCCACCAGGATTGTGGCCCACTGTTTGTTTCTGTGGCTACGTCCCACCCTATTGTTTGCTGGCTGAGAGTGAGGGTGGTGGTGCTGATGGTGGTGGGGGGGCTAGTGAGAGTATGACTGTGAATAAGCAAGGGAAAGGGTAGGGGGGAGAGGGGGTGACGAGACATGCATGGAAGTGCTATTTATAACATTGGTGGAGGAGTAAGATTGGACGATGGCTTGTGTGTCTGTGTTTGTGTGCACATTGTGTTCAAGCGACCTTACTGTAACAGAAAGCTTCGGTTGTTCACTGCAAATGTGGCTCACGCAGGCAGAGCGTTGTTTGAAATCCTGTTAAGAACGTCAGGCCTGACACCTAAACAATACCTCCTCTGATATTTGACTTTTAAAAAATGTTAAACTCTTGCTTTCACCATAGCTTTTTTTTTTTTTTTTCTCAGCTAAAGCAGTCACAAATTTAAATGCTCTTAACATACAACACAAGCAGCTATGCAGAAATCTGTCAAGGACATACGAGATCCAAGCAGCGGCTGCTGATGACTTTCATAACCAGTCGATATGTTTTTCTTGTTTTTGAGTTGTTATTTTGTCTACAGTATGTCAGATAAGACATGACAGCTTCAAGATATGACTTAAAGTTTACGAGCAAGAGTTCAAAATAAAAACAAACAGTTCAATTTTCCATCATTCTGCAAAAAGACAGCAAATCTTCGCAGCTGAGATGTTTGACATTTTTGTGTTTAAAAATAATTCGCTAATAGATTATAATAGTTGTTGATTGTTCAAATTTTCTTCTGAGATGCTGACCTCATTAATTGGGTCAAGTGGTTTCTTTTCTTTTTTTATTACAAAGTTTCAAGTTTTTTTTCTCTCCATGAATTGCATTCATTAAGAGCTTTTTATCAAGGCCGCCCTTCTGACAGATCTGCTGCCCCAGACAGATATTGGTCCGTACAATAAAGTAGACCCCATCTAATCTTGTTGTTGTTTGTTGTTAATTAGTACACCTATTTCTTACTCAAGCAAGCAGTTGGTCTGTTGTCTGTCCAGCAAACATAAGCAGTTGTATGGAATTGATGTCTGTCTCTATGCATTTGAAGAAAAAAGAAGTGACTTTTGGTAGTCAGTTGTACAAAGCGATTGGCTCAGATTCTGTTGGTCAGCTGATTTCTTCATTTCATCTGAAAAATTATAATATTGAACTGACTGTTTAGCACTTATGGACATTTTTTTTAAATTTAACCGTTACATTTTAAAGCACTAGAAGTAGTTGGGACGTAAACGGCTAAGCAGGTGCCCCCCCCCCGGCTTGATTAAGTAAGGTCTGGAGTTGAATGTGCATTTGGTAGCTGCTCACTGGGACTTTCAGCATGAGGTCCAAAGAGATTTCGATGCAAGTGAAGAAGGCTGTCATTCAGCTGAAAAAAACATAACAAAGATGGTGGAAACTTTAGGAGTGGTCTAATCAACAATATGGTGCATTCTTAAAAAGAAGGAATGCGCTGGAGAGCTTAGCAACATCAAAAGGCCTGTAAGCCCACACCACATCTAACTTCTGCTAAAATGATGGGAAGCATATGGAGAAGAAAAGGAAACTCTTACGATCTTAAGCATGCCACATCATCCGTCAAACATGGTCGAGGCAATGGTATGGACATATATGGCTGCCAGTGGAACGAGGTCACTTGTGTTTATTGCTGATGTGATTGCTGATAGCAGTAGCAGGATGAGTTGTGAAGTGTACATGGCTATAGCCCCTGCACCGAGGCAGCCTGCTGCTAAACTGGCCAGATGGCTCTTCACAGTGGGACTCTAAAATGACCCAAAATGTACAACGGAAGTAACACAAGAGCTTCCTAATCAAAGAAATGTAATGTTGCTAAATGGTTGGGTCAGTCACCGGACATCAACCCAACCCAGCATGTTTCTCATTTAGTGACGACAACTGAAGGCAGACTGACCCACAAACAAGCAGCGACTTAATGAGGCTGCAGTAAAAGGCTGGCAAAGCATTTCATGGGTGGAAACCTAACCTTTGGTCATGTCAATGCATTTGAGACTTTAGGCAGTCATTGACTGCAAGAGTTTTGTGTATCAGGTATTTAAAATCGTGCCGTTTGGTATGATTTTTTTTTTTTTGAGAGTTTGTGTAGTTACTTTTGAGCCTAACTACTGTTTTGTTTTTTTGTTTTTTGTTTTTTTTAAACAATTGCAATAATTTATTTCGACCGTAGTATTTTTGCTGAACTCCCTAGGATTATGCCAAAAGTCTACACTGAATTGCTTTGTTTTAGATCCATTATTGGGTGTGTGCAGAGATAAATTCACAAAAAATGTTGTCACTGTCCAAATACTACCAGACTCACTGAGGTAATCGGTGTGCTGTCTTTGTGTGTGTCCGGATGCCTAGGAGGGATACATGGAAAATTCCATTTACCATTAAATCAGCCAGCTTTTGTTTTCTTCGGACAACTGGAAAAGGAAAAAAACCAAAGCACTGAAAGCACTAACAGTGATGGAGCAGAAACAAGACTGTTGCATAATGACTTCTTTATTAGAGGCCGTTAACCGCGTGTCTCTGGGTGAGAAGTGGGCAATAACGATGCAGTGTTTTAGACCAGCAGAGGGGTCCCTCACAGGATCACGCGTTTTACTTTGAAGTAGGCTGACGATAAGCAGGGAAAAACTTCCAACCTGTTCTTGTTTTTGCCAGTATCGTCTTTCTGGTTTGAAGTTACCTCTTGTGCCTGTCCTGCTGCTGCCTGTCCTGTTGCAGTGAGCCTTGGGCAATACTGCCCCCATGTGGATTTAGCGAATACATTTAATCCTCCAACAAGAAGGACCAAAGTATCAGAGAGATGGTTATGCTTTAAGATTTCTGTCAGCTTGTTTGAACTCAAACTCACATTGAAACTATTCCTATATGACTTTTCATTTTATGGGTTTTTAAGGAGTAACTCTTAACTCCACGTTAAGATGCAGCTTTTCCCACTTTTGTGCTTCCTTCTACCTCAAATTAAAGACTCCCCACTGACTCCCCACTGCCCCCCCCCCTTCCCAACCCTCCCCATCATCTTCCTCTCATAACTTTGATTGGGTAATTCCTCCAGGTGTAAACCCACATTTTGCCCCTCCCCTTTCTGATATCGCTCTTCTTTCTTAAAGGGACCACCCGGCTCTCAGCAGTCCCCCCATGCACAGCCCCCCCCACACAACCCCAGCAACCCCATGATGGGACCCCATGGCCAGGTAAGAAGCAAATGCTTTCTCTCAAACACCCCTCTTTTTTCCATTCCCTCTAAATCTCCCCTCTACCCCTCACCCACACACTACCTCTTTCTTCCCATTCACTGCTCACACACCTTCTTCTTCTTCTCCCACCCTTGAGCCCTGTGAGCTCCAGTTTTGTTCAGGGTAACTCCCCATAGATGTCGGCCCCCTTTTTATGAAAGCCGAGCTTCCAGAGGCAGCAACGCAAGCTCCTCTTCAAGGCCCAGAATCAGCTGTCCCCGTGTGGGATGAATAATTCACTCCTTGCCCCCTCCCCTGGAGCAGCTTGTGGGGGGTTGCACACTTATCTTCTCCGTCACTCTTAGCACACACACATGCTCATACCTCTCCCCTCCCCCCTGCTTACTTGTTTTAACACCTTATAAATAAAACAGGGGACAGGCATTATAAACGTCACATATACGTACAAAACACATGGGTATGCTGATGCACGTAGAACAACCAGAGGCTTGGGTTGCTACAGCCTGCCAGTTGACAAACACATATCCAGTCTTTAAAAACTTCAATCCTTAGTCATTCAGCAGTTATCCAGAACAGTAGCTACAGATGCCACTCTGGAGGTAAAGCTAGCCTTTACCCATTAACTGCGGCAGCTCAGCTCTTCATTCTTGTGGTTTCTGGTTTCCGTCTTATGTGCGAGAGAGTGTGGACACGCTTCCGCTAAGGTTTTGAACGGTGTTGTTGGCCTGAGGTGTCTCTAACTACGCCAGGCAGACCACAGGCCGAATCAGCTTACACCACAGTGAGAGCACGCGGGCTGTGCAGGGAGCTGTGTGAGCGCTGCCGTTAAGCACACACAAATGTGCATGCTGTTAGTATAAGCGGGAGATTTGAAAAATCAGAAAATAGGCTCTTATGCCAGTGTATTTTGTTGGTTTCCAAGTTATTAAGTTGATGAATCTGCACTTTTTTCACTGCCATCTCTCATTCTCCAACACCACTGCGTTCATCTGTGTCCTCACCATCACCCCTGTTTGAGTGCGTTTGAATCTATCAATAATAGAAACTGTGTTTTCTCTGTGTCCTCCTTTGCCCTATAATTTCCACCCTCCTTTCCCTCTGTTTTTCTTTCTTCCCCTGTTCCTTACTGCAGCCTTTCATGTCACCGCGGTATCCAGGTGGACCGCGCCCCTCACTCCGAATGCCAAATCAGGTACTGAGCAGCATTTTGAATTGTGTTTATCTTTTTTTTTTTTTTCTTCTTCTTTTAAACACCACTGAGAATCTGTGATGCCAACATATGCCAGTGTGTTGATCAATTTTCTCTTTTCTCAGCCTCCTGGTGGTATCCCAGGATCTCAGCCTCTCCTGCCAAACAGTTTGGACCCAACAAGACCGCAAGGTAAGGCCGGTCGTAGTTACAGGTCAGAGCAGATGATGGGTCTGTAACTGAAGTTTTAGTTTGGATTTTCTTGAATCTACTTTAAAAGTGGTGATATTTTAAAATACCTTAAAAGATTTGGTCGGTAATCAAGAAGTTAAAAAAACAAACAAAACTCTGCATTGTCTTCATACTAGGGCTTTGGGGGATTTCAAATCAAATCA
>NW_024582450.1:583356-598675 GCF_018398535.1 Haplochromis burtoni
TACAATATATAATAGTATATTCATTTCTGGATGTGTATACTAAATATTTTTCTGTGTGTGTGTGTGTGTGTACACATATATTTTGTATACATTTGTATACATTGTATACATTCAGATTGTGTGACTATTTCTTCCTGAATAGATTGAATATGTGGGGGTGTGTCTGGCTCAGGAAGGGGTCTGTGCTGATTTTAACTGCAGATTATAGCTTCAGAGGCCCGAGTGTTGCTACCAGAGGGCTTAGAAGGAACCATTCTAAGTGGCTGTGGCATTTCTTAATTCCTGTGTTGCTTTCAGTGTGTGACTCTGGGGGTCTTTTCTTGCAGGTCATCCTAACATGGGTGGACCAATGAGAATGAACCCTCCCAGAGGAATGGCCATGGGCCCACAGGTATGACAAATCGGCTGCGCAGAGGGCACGAAACTCTGATGGGAGTTAGTTTCTACATCTAGTAATTGCAATAGTGAATGAGACAGCTGTGCACTTAGGCTTGCTTTTAATGGTTATATAACTGTATGGAAGCGCCTCTTACAGGGTGAAATGTAACTTTTCTTGAATTTGTTGCTATAATTGTCATTACTCACTTATGGTGAAGACTTTTGTCTTTTGTTATCTGCCTTTGACAGTCCAGTCATGTTTTGTGTATGATGTGTGAATATAAAACAAAACACTGAAACCTGTGCACTCAACAAAATCAAATCTTTTTAAAGTTCTTGTAACTTTGCTTCGAAGCTCTAACTGTGTGTTGGATGTTTTTTAAACATCTTGTCTCTTAGAATTATGGCGGTATGAGGCCTCCTCCCAACTCAATGGGTGGTCCAATGCCAGGAATGAACATGTAAGTCCCATTTGCTTCATCTTCAACATACTGCTGTTCATTCGCAAGTAGTTTTAGTAGCAAGCAGAATCCAAAAAAAGGACATCAGTTAAATGTTCTTCATTAATTCCGAGGAGCTGTTGGAAAAAGGTGTCCAGAGTTTATCCTTGGATCTAGTAAACTTGTATAACTCTCATATTTCCTTTATATTCCCAGTTCCCTTTATTGTTGGTTTGCTTTCTAAACTTTTCTTTTTTTTCCCCCTCAGGGGTCCCGGAGGAAGAGGGCCTTGGCCAGGTCCTAATGCTAACTCTGTGAGTTTGAAGCCCTCTGCACATACACAATAGGTGGCAGGCAGACTTATAGCAACAAGAATAACAATAACTTGGCAATATTCAAACTCAATGCATTGTATAATAACTTGATAATGAACTCGTCTAGTTTTCCTAAACAGATTTAAATTGTTTAACATGTTTAAACAATGTTGGAGATCATTTTGAACACGGCTAATGTGTTGCATCAGTCAGTGCCGGCAAGTTTGTCCCCTAAAACCAGGTTCATCAAGTACATTTGGAGATGACTAAAGTTTAAGCAACACCAATTAAACCTCTGAGAAGAATGTGCTTTCTCATTGTTGTTCTGTGATGCTAAACCAAAGTCATGCATCTCCTTTGTTAAATACCCAAAGATAATAAACGGGTAGCTCTTGCACAAAAATCGAGGAAATTTCTGACAAAGCATTTTCACCAGCTGAAGAAAATCTCCCTGACAGACTTGCCGTTTACTGCAGGATTGTTGTATTAGTTTTAATTTTCTTGTCTAGATGAACATCTCTATCTTTCAACCTTCAGATCTGACTCTTTATTTCTTCCTCCCCCTTGCAGATAGCCTACTCCTCCTCATCTCCAGGAAACTATGTGGTGAGTTCTTATATAAAAGCATGTCTGCTGACTAGGATGCAGTGTAGGCTTTTTTTTTTTTTCTTTTTTTGTATTAAAGAATGCTTCATTTATGCTCCAATGAGTATAATTTCACAGTTGTCTTTTTTCTTTCCTCAGGGTCCTCCAGGCGGAGGAGGTCCACCTGGAACTCCCATCATGCCAAGCCCAGGTGGTGCGTCACCTAACTATGTCCCCAGCACTAACACTTGTGCATTAGAAATAGAAGTGTCTCCCATTTTCCCCTTCATCTAAAAAAAAAAAAAAAGCATGAGTGTGTCCACTCACCGAGTGCTGTCAGTCTGAGTGCTCTCATTATTTCATGTCCGCTTTCCTGTTTTCATATTTGATTCAGAGATTTTATATCAACCTCCTGATATCCCAAAACTGAACATTTTGTTCTCTTTTTTTCTTAGATTCAACTAATTCCAGTGAAAACATCTATACGATGATGAATCCAATTGGACCTGGAGGCAACAGACCCAATGTGAGTCTCCTATAACTTTTCTTTTTTAACAGTAATACTATACTGTTCTCTTAGAAGTTTAACTTTGCAGCCTTGCTTAATTTTTCAGATATTGCACATTGATTCTTGGCTAAAATAATGGATGCTATTGTAATGATTAAAATTACAGCCTTAACCTCAAAATATAATCCAGTTCTAATAGGGCTTATAACCACATCACTGGGCACCAGTACAATCCAGCATTAGAGAAACCAAATGCTGCCACAGTGAGCTCAATAAGAATTGACTGGGAATGAAGTGGGGAGAATAAATTAAACAATCTCAACTTCACCTCAGGCTGAAAACATCACAATTATATCAGAGAGGTCACGGATGGAGAATCGTGTTAGTGGTTACTCATTAGATTTGTTCCACACCTTTTCACCAGTTCCCTATGGGACCTGGGCCTGATGGGCCAATGGGAGCTATGGGAGCCATGGAGCCACACCACATGAATGGATCACTAGGTGGGTTTGAACACTGATGGTTTGGTATGTATACAAACAGAAACTGCTTACAAAAACAATTGACCTGTTTATCTCCTTTTACTTCCTCAGGGTCTGGGGATATGGATGGGTTGCCAAAGGTATGTCGACATGAGATTTTCTATAAACGCTTCTTATTTGGGTGTTTTTGTGAACTAAAGCACTTTTTTAGAATCTCTGCCTTCTGCACTTCAACTGTGTTGCCAATAAGAAACAATTTTTCAGTTTAACATTGATTTTTACCCCCCGTTTCTGCCTCTAGAGTTCTCCCAATAACATGGGGGGCATGAACAACCCTCCAGGGACGCCGAGAGATGACGGCGAAATGGGCGGCAACTTTTTGAACCCATTCCAAAGCGAAAGTGTGAGTAGAGCGAATGAATGACATCTCATGACCCCTTAACAGTTCTCCTTGACATCTTGACATGAACCAGTGGAAGAATGCAAGCAGAGGATGCACCTGGTTTTTTAGAATTAATCTCAGACTGTTGAAAATGTTTTGGTAATATTTATGAAATTTGGTCCCACTTCAGTTTATTAATTCACTTTAGCTGAATTGGTTAGTCTAAACACATCTTAGTATTGGAGCAGTAAGGTAGCATTGTTGCTTTTCAATGGATGCCATTAAAGAAAGTCTTGTGACACATGCAAGTGTTAGTGATCACAACTAAATAGACACATATGGACGAGAATAGGGTATCGCTAACATGGGAGAAGCATGACATAGTAGGAATTAACAATCAGTCACAGACAAAAATAACAGCAGTTCACGCCAAAACTAATTTAATACCGTGACTCTGCTCACACGCAAAGGAGGCCTGTGGCCACACAACAGAGCCTGAAAAGACCCAGCTCAATTTCTAGTTCATGTTTTGGTAACAAGGAAGCAAGCAGACCTTTTGAAATAACTAGTTTTAGGCTTGTTTTTAAGTGCAGCTTTATTTCTTATTTAGTCTTTATACTTTTAAAGAGCTCCTTTTATGCTCCATATTTTCTTCTTACACTTGAGTAGAGTAGCTTTGCATGTTTCACAAATCAGAATCATCCCAGTTTGTCTAAAACTGGGCTTTTTGCTTCATTTCACCTGCTGTCTGATACATGCAGTTTTAGCTCACTTCCCTCACACTTTAAGCCACCTTTCTTCTGATTGGCTGCCCCTTGCAAAGAGTAGGTTTGTGTGTTCACAGCCCAAGCTGTTCAGTTATGATGACTATATCTAACTAATCATAGAGAGGCAAGAATTTAAAAAAGAAATGTCTAAAAGTGAGTATTTAGACTCACTATTTGGACTGAACTCCCACCCCCCCAAAAAAATAATAAAATATATATATATTTTATTTTTATTTTTTTTAGCGGATTAATAACTTGTGTTCTGCTTGCATTGTAGCCGCTTGCTAATCACATACAGTTCCCTCTGTATCAGTGATGTGATTGCAGTTGATTGACATAAATGTTTGCTGCGCTTGAGTATATGATAAATACCTGCATTTTATTTCATTTTAAAAATGTACTATATGACTAGAAGTGGCAGTATCTGTAAGCCTTGTGTTGCATAAACAACTGTAATGCTCTCTTACCTTTGGCCTGAAGAGCCACCGGGTGCACAGACTAGAACTCGAGCCAAGCCTTAATCACTCGATTCAGCTAATCAGTAGCGGGGCTGGGTATCATCTGAGTTAAACAGCTGTTGGATAAATGATCATTAAAACTGCTAAATATCTGTTTGAAAGCTAGGATTCATTTCAGTCCATACAAATCATATATGTACTATTCCCAGCCCTTATTAGACATACAGCAGAAAGTTCTGATTGCCTGAGTTAAAGCTTGGCTTCAACCATAGTCTGAGCTTCCTCTAGCTTTGCAGGGCGGGGTTTGAGCGCCCTCTGGTGTTTAAATGTTGTCAGTGACATATCCACTCATCTGTGCCCTCCTCCCCCTTCCCTCTCTCTCTTTTCAGTATTCACCCAACATGACGATGAGTGTGTGATTTTATTTTCCTTTTTTTTTGTATTTTCATTTATTTCTTTCCCCCTCTTTATTTTTTGTAACCTACACCTGATTTTTTTTTTTTTCTTCAACTGAATCCTTACTTCACCTTGGACTGGATCACTTCCCTTCCTCCGCCCACACACACCCTCTGTCCCCTCCTCAAACGGGGACCCACTACTACCCAACCCACCACCCCGTTTTTGTTTGTTTTTTTATTTTCCCCTCTTCTCACTCGGGAACTCTACGGCCACAGCCTTCTGGGACAGCCCTTGAGCATGCTGGGACTCTAATTAAGACGGGCCCTCCCGGCGCATGTAAGCTGGCTGCGGGTGTGAATAGGAAGCAGTCACAGAGCAACAGGAAGAGCCTCCTCTCTGACTCCGGCCCCAGCCTCCCTGGCTTCCTGTCAGGGTCTAGACAATGAGCGAGGGAAGGAGGACAAATGGAGAGAAAGGGGGAGAAAGGAGACTTGAAACACAGCCCTCCCCCTAATGACACAGTGTCAGGTCTCTCAGCAGCTGCCTGGAAGCGTCTCAACCACGACTTTGGATTTTTTTGTTTTGTTTTTTTTAATCATCGTCTTTTGATTTGTTGCTGTTCCTGATGGGGTTATCGGTGGGTCGGGAAGAACCGACCTTCGTGCCCCCCACATTGTTCTCCTTGTGTGTACATTTGTAACAGAGGTGTTGTGATGATCAGTGAACAGGATTTTCCTTTTTTGTGTATGTATTGTATCATTGCTATTTTTATTATTGTTATTAATGATTATTGGTATGATCATTTTAAGATTAGGTTCTAATTTTCTGTTGTTTGTAAGGGCACATTTATTATGATGAAGACATTATACGTGCACAAAAATCGGTAATTATTTGCTGTGTAACATGAGGCTCCGTGTGAGCACACTGCCCCCTGCAGGTAAGATTTTATTCCTCACGGTACTAATTGGTTCTTTGTTTTTGTTTTGTTTTTTGGAAGGTTGGCAACTTCCTTTTATAAGATCTAAAATTTTAACTTGTTGCTCAGTAACTCACACCCGAAGAAGAGTCTCCTAGGTTCCCTGCAGTAAAATGCACAGCTCTATTTATTTATGTACTTTTAATTTGTCTTATGAATCATTGTTCCTTTTTTTTAAGTGTTATCCCTGGTTTTTTTTATTATTATTATTTCTTTCTCAACTGCAGAACTAGTAGCAACTGTGTAAATATGCAGATCCACTCAGCAGCATCTTCTTATCTCCATCATTAGACCCCCCCTCCATCCATCCCGAAAGGTGCTGACGTTATCACGAGTCCAGTTTGACCACACTCACACCGCTCCCACTAATGCTTCCCACTGTTCACTCTGTCATGTACATACGTAACATGTTAGTCTGTCTGCTGACCTGTAGTGAACACTTGGATCGTTTTCATTTGCCGATGAGGTCCCCCACACACTGTGATGTCCGTCTGCACTTTGCGGGCGCTTGCTTTCACACACCGCTCATTTTAGCTTGCAGGTGTTTTCGTTCGAATATGTGCTGTCCTTCCTCTTTTTTTACGGTTGCTTGTGGTGAAATGGCTTCTGGCCATCTGCTGATCGGATCAACGGTGTTTTTTTCTTTATTTTGGAGAATGGCAGGTTAGGAAGCAGCAATGGCATTGTTCTGTTGACTGTAGCGAGTGGCCTCCCTTCCATTTGCTTCCCTATTCTCACCTCTCTAATAGGCCAGCATTGACACACAAGACACTCAGTCACACACCACCCCTCTCTGATATTTTTTTTTTTTTTTTTTTTTTTGGTACAACTCCATGTTTTAATTTTAATTTTTTTTGTAAATACTGTAAAATGCATTTTGATATCATTGACATGTTTTGATATTTCAAATCACGACTTTAACAGTTGATCAGAAACGAGCTGATTTGGGCAACTGTGTATTTGTTCAGAGAAGGCCTGTCTTTTACTCAGAAATAATATGAATGACGAGAGAAACGGAAACTGGAGCTGCTAAAGACTATTATGCTATTTCACCTCATCACAGACAAACGTGGGGCTTTTACTGTGCATCGGCGCTGTTGTGTCAAGCGGTCCAGCGGGACAAGGGAGGAAAAACCTTTTGTAGTCGAGCTAATTCACTGTCACACACATGTACCTGAAAAACTCAGCTTCAGATGAGATATAAGTCTTCTTCCTCTGCCTCTTTTATTGGAAATTTATTGGGGGGGAACAACCTACCTCTGTTTTTGCAAATTCATGGTCAAAAACAGAGGTAGGTTGTTTCCCCCCCCCAATAAATTGGGACATTTTTATAATTAAACTTGTGGTCTCTTGACACAACTGAATCGCAAAGGAGGGGTACAAAGGACACTGGCTCTCAATCCAAAGCACCAGGGACCAGAGTTCGTGCTTTACTATGAAGGAATTTTTTTTAATCTATTTAAAAATGAGGCAAGAGAAATGTTTGAGAAAAGTAAAAATGGGAAAAACAAGAACACGTGGGACAGATTTGTTGCTAAGAAGCGGTGCAGGAAGAGGCGTTTTCCTCCCCTGTACTTTGAAATGCTGTTGTATAAAATGCAGTCCGACTTCTTTCTGTCCTGTAAGTAAAGCCGTCACAACGTTGATCATTTCTGTATTTCTATTGTGCTGATGTATAATACTGTAACATTCAGGGGTGGGGAGGGTTAAGAGAGGACTTTTGGGGGAGGGGGTGGGGAGTAAAGATTTTTTTTGTTTGTTTGTTCGTTTGTTTGTTTTTTGTTTTTGTTTTTCCCTGTTCAGTTCCTCATTTTTCCTCTTGATGACAAAGCAGTATTGAATATGAGGCAGTCTGTCCTTGGGGAGTTGCTTTGTATCTCATGTTAGGGTAGTTTCAGATCCTAAATGTCTTGTGTAGTAAAATAAGAGGTTCCTTCGTATGTTTCTTTATATTGTAAAGTTTCTTTAGACGAAAAAAAATATTACTTATTGGAAAAAAGGTGGGAATCTGCATTGATAATGTATTTTTTTGTTTTGTTTTGTTTTGTTTAATTTTCATCAAGTTGTCAGTCGTTTTTTGCCTGTGTCCCCCTTGTTGTAGATACATATTAAAAATAAATAAAATGACTTCACTCCTTTTGCCATGAATATAAATTTTTGCCTCCAACATAAATGCAAAAGTTGATGAACAGGAGTCAGTTTTCAAAAGGTTTGTGTGAGTTTTTTCTTTCTAAATATTTGTTTCATACAATTTATATCTCCATTGTGTTTAATACAGAATCAACAAGAGAGCTGCAGCCAGGGATTAATTTATAATTCATTATTTAGTTTTGCAGAAATTAAAAGCAGAAACCTTAAGTTACTTAATTCTAAGAATAATCCACTTTCCCATTGTTAGTGTGTTTGAGTTATTTGTTGACTGACTATTCTTATCATATCTTTTTCATTGCATTTCTTTATGTTCTGCTGGTTCACGTTGTACTTCTCTGACAAAACACTAGTGTTTGAACCCAGATATTTGTGAATGGTTTCCACAGCAAGCTTTGAGTTGATTGCTTGCTCATGTTGAATGAGAATTTAAGCAGGTATCCTCTAAAGTTAAATTAGTTAATAAACCGTACTCCATCTCAGAATCACAAGTCTGAGTATACAGTAAGCTCTGTAAGCTTTTGGGCAGCAGTACAATTTTTTTTCCCTCCTAACTTGCCTCTGAACACCACCACAGTGTTAAATCAAACAATCAAAATGCAACTCAATTGCTGTTTTTCAGCTTTGAGTCATGGGGTCTAACAAAAGTGTTTCATTAATTGTTTAGGGATTTTTCAGAGGCTGTGTCTGTATCTAACTGAAAGTTTTGAGGGGAGGTGGAGCCTGTCCCAGCTGTCATACACCCTGGACAGTTTGTTAAAGGCTTAACACAGAGACCAAACCACTATTCATGCTAACATTCACACCTACAACATACATTTAGAGTCACCACTAGACGACATGCATATCTGGATTGTGGGGTGGAAGCTGGAGTATCTGAAGACAATTAAAGCACTTAAAACATGTCTTATTGGGTTACGATCAGGTAACTGAGTTGGCGATTGAAGAATATCCCATTTACTTTCATTATCCAAGTGTTGTAGCCCTGCACACTTCAGAATGTATCCTGTGACTTCTATCAAAAGTCACACCATCAATAAAAACTCCTTGTTCCACTGGCAGACATGTGTCTATACCATTGCCTTGACCATGTTTGATGGATGATGTGCGGTGCTTAAGATAGATCGTCAGTATTTCCTTTTCTTATCATCATGCAGTATGCTTCAAATCCTCTGTTCTGTTCCTTCTCCAAACTTTTCTCTTCCCATGATTATACAGTAGAGGCTAAAACTAGTCCAAGTACTGGCGAACCTAACTTGTAAAAATGACGCTGGGACCATTATCCTTCAAATATAATATGGTCTCACATGTCTAAATAGTTCATCCGTGTTCCTCCTTTTAGCTGTTCAAGCTGCACCGAGTGACGACGCAGTGACCTCCTGTTTCTCTCGTTGTAGCAGGAGGCAGAAGGAGGAACCAGTGAGGTGACGGAGGAAGCTGAGGGCAGTGGAGGGAGTAGAGCTGGCCTCACTGATGCTCTAGAGGGAGGAGAGGAGCTGGGTGGGTGAGGCAGAAACACCATGGTTCTGCTTTTGGCTGGTGAAACCTGGGTTGGAACCTGGAGGTGAGATGTGGATTGGCTTCCCAAAGGAGGGAGGTGAAGTAGAGGAGGGTCGACTGTGACAGAGGGGAGGGTATTCCTGCGGAGCTGGGAGTGAGGGGGCAGGCCGGTGGGGAGCTTTTTGTCTGAGAGTGACCCTGCAGGAGTGACACATCGTTTGAGGACCACGCTGCCGGGGGTTGCATGAGTCGAGCTCATCTCAGTGAGCGAGACGACTAAATGAGAAGTCTTCAAAGAGAAATCCTCATGGCTGCGGCTGTAATTCTCTCCTCCATATCCGTTATCTCTCCTTTGAACCTTGCCTCTTCTCCTCTCTTCCACTCTGGACTGATCAAAATGGGACTCCTTTTCTTCTTCCTCCTTTTCCTCACCCTTACTCCTTCCTCTCTCCCCTCTCAAATCCTCTCTGTCTCTCTCCTTCTGTGGGCTCCTCTCCCTCCTGCCCTCCTCATAAGCTCTGTTCAGACAGGCCAGGTTGTGAATCGCTAGCCAGGGTTCAGATGATATTCTCTGTCTGAGAGGGGGAGAGCTGCACCGGCTCAGTGGTTCACAGGAGGGACGTCTGCTGCTAATGCTGCTGCTACTTCCTCGTTGGCCTGGTGGAAGAAAAGAAGTCAGTTTTAGGGGTTAAAATCATAGATGTAGAAGCTGTTGAGAAGAGGCATCCTTTCTCTGTTGCTGTAATGTTTCTTCATATTTGTCATAAAGCTGGCTCCCTGTTGGATACATACAAGGCTTTTAATCTACCAATATAGTGTCTTAAAAAAGGTGAACATCTATGATAAAAGTCACTGATAATGTCTTGTTTAGAAGATATAAGCTGCAGCAGTCGTCACATTGTGATATCTCTGTCCCTGTGATTTACATCTGCCCACTTTGAACACCTCTCACAGTGCCACGCAGGAAGCCATGGCAATCCATCCTATTTCAGTGCAGAATAAAGTGAGGCAAAGCTACACATTCATATAAATATGTTGTGCATAGCGTGTGCTATAAATTTTAAAAATATTCAGCCAGGTTTTCCCCAGTTCATCACTTACCCTCACATGACACATCTTTCCCATAACAACCATCTGTCTTTATTCACTCTGCTTCTATGGTACAAATCGAGTTCATAGACGGGACCTGTAGCTTCCTTCATTACAAGCTTCACTCACCCTGGCAACACATGTTCATTTTCTCTCCTCGGGAATGAGCGTGCAGCTAATGATTTCAACCACAAGGCATTTATTCTCATCTGTCTAGACTTGTTTTTGTTCAGTGCTGATCTGCTATTATCCAGGAGAGGCAAGTGTCTGCATATAGAGATTGCAGTATTGATCTGTTTTAAGGCGGTATAGCCAGACAACTCTGATAATATTATTCAGAGCCGGTTAGGGAATCCGTTATGCTGTGGAGGGAGTGTTTTGTTGACATGGATCGGGTCCGCTAATCCTTTAAAGAGAAGCGTCTCTGAAAATCAGAACTCGTCCTGTGATGAAATGTTTCTGTTCAGATGGAAAATGCCGTGAGGGCTGCAGTTGCAGTTCTGACTGGTTTGGTGTGGTCAGAAGTGCAGCTTAACTAAAACCAACAGTCGTGTCAGTGTCTTTAAATACAGTTGTGGTCAGAAGTTTACATGGAGTCATCACGGGCATGGCTGTCAAGATCATTTTCGGCTTTTAATGATTTCCTTTGAATTCTGCTTTTTCCAGGGTGGAATGATTATACAGCAGACATCTTTATTGACTTTAAAAAACAAGAATTGGATGCACAAGTTTTTTTCAAGTATACAAGCAACTCACTGAAGATCTAAGAAATAGAACTGAAGATTCAAACAAACTGGTAATGTCTCTCTGAGCCATTTCTAAACAACTGCATATTCTAATATCATCAGTTCAAACGGTTGTATGTAAGTACAAGTTATTCAGATATGTCTTAATAACTTGGGGATTAGAGAAATTCCAAAATAAATTCAAATGTATGCACCCAGTTCTTTTTATTTAAGACATTGAAGGTGTACAGCCATTTCAGTGTACAGCCTGCTGGTGTGGGATACACCATAATTCAATTAAACCAAGGCATTTTCCTGTAAACAAAGCTCATTACTCACTTGTTGCTCTGAAGTTGAAGATGTTTTCGCCCTCGGGTGAGTTTGGCGAGCCTGTCTTCAGGACGATGTCAGATGGGGACATGCAGGACACCGGTGAGGTGTTTGGGGATGGGAGAACATTCAGATAGCGTCTGGTCACAGGGCCTCCATGCACACCCACCTCCGTGGCAATGATGATGATGTCACGACCTCTGACCTGACATGCATCCATCAATACCTGAAGTACAAGAATGCTGGTAAAGTAACTTTACAGGTCTTGTGGAGGTGTTGAAATCTCCTTCTTTTGGAGTTCTATTACATCCTGGTAGTTTTAATGATAATCATTTAAAATGAATTAAATTATATCAATTAATTGAAATGAACTCCATCTTAGGATGGTATAGGGTTAAAACCCTAACTTATAAACAATGCAAAACCTCATAATATCCTCTTCCATCCTTTAAATGTATTGATTCACACTTTATTTCATTTTTTCTTTGCTCCTTACTAACCTTCAGAGTAGGCTGATGCTGCGCGTTGATGGCGTAGACCAAAGCTGAGGCTCCAGAGTAATCCTCCATGCTTGGGTCGGCTCCTGCAGCAAGGAGTGTGGCTGCGACCTGAGCTCCCGCACGCTCCATACAGGCGTACATCAGCGCAGTACGCCCCGCCCGGTCTTGTGCATTAGGATCTGCCTGATCGGTGCAAAAGATCCAATTGAGTGATTAATTCAGTGATAAATGGTTATCCCAGAAGGGACATGGTCCGGTGTTAGGAGTCACTCGGAAAGCTCAAGTGTGTATTTTATAGAAACCAAATTTAGCAGAATTCTGTGCAATTTGGCTAATGCTCTCTTAATTAGAACTGATCTGGCACTGTTGCTTTTGTGTTGTGGCTCTCAACTGTGACTCACAGTGTGTTATATTCTGTTCTCCGGTGCCAGCATGTTCAGGAACACCCTTTTAGTTGGATGGGGTACACAAGCAGAGCTGGATAGATCACAAGCCTGTTTACTATGCATTAAAAGTTCTCCTCTCTTAGAGCAAGTACAGTTTTTTATGCATTAAAAATACACCTAAGTCAATAAACTGCTGAACTTGTATGCACATGTTTACATTCAAGTGTCTGTATTTAATGGTGACTATTTGTCACTGAGGACTGACCTTGTTCTGGAGGAGGTATGTGAGGAGCTTAATTGTCTCAGGCCCAGCAGGCTCCCCTCTCAGGGCCTTGCAGGCAGCCAGCAGAGCTGTCTCTCCTTTAGGGTTGCGCCCATTTACCTCTGCTCCACCGTCTACCAGCAGACGGACCAGACGGAGCTTCCCAGAGGATGCTGCACTGATGAGCGGGCTACAGTCTGACAGAGGGTCCAACATCGCCGCTGTAGGGCATTCAGTCATTTATCATTCTGATACTAATAATATCATATCATATATATAGATGCAGAAATGCCTCAATCCTGTAATCAGAGCACTAATTGGATTACTATGACATGCACATGCACTATATTGCCAAAAGTATTCACTCATACATCCAAATAATTGAATTCAGGTGTTCCAATAACTTCCATGGCCACAGGTGTTTAAAATTAAGTCCTCAACTTTCTGCAGAGTCAATCTCTACAGACCTGCAAACTTCATATGTTCACCTGATTAGTTCAAGAAGCATGCATAGAGAATGTTTTTCTAGTGATGACCCCTTCCTGTTCCCACATGTCTGTGCACCAGTGCACTAACCAGGTAACATAAAGACACGGATGAGCGAGTTTGGTGTGGAAGAACTAGACTGGCCTGCACAGAGTCCTGACTTCAACCAGACAGAACACATTTGAGATAAATTAGAGCAGAGACTGCGAGCCAGGCCTTCTCATCCAACATCAGTGTCTAACCTCACAAATATGCTTCTGCAAGAATTATCAAAAATTCCCATAAACACTCCTAAACCTTGTGGAAAGCCTACCCAGAAGAGTTGAAGCTACTTTAGCTACAAAGTGGGCCGACATCATATTAAATCCTTGGATAAGGATGGGCTGTCATATGTGCATGAAGGCAGATGAGTGAATGCTTTTGGCTATTTAGTGTCTGTGTCAGCAGTCGTCCTCTCATGCACCTGTCGCTCATTCAGATGTGCAGAAATTCTACATCAGAGTTGTGCAAGCAACAGAGATACTTATAAAAAGTAAATTTAAAGAAGACTGGGGAAAGATTTTCGATTTTCTTCCTTATGTCATTTTAAAATTTTCTTCTAATATCAGTGAAATTTTTAATGGATGAGCAGAGTATCTACAAAGTACCTACATTCAACATCATTCTTACCTTAATTTTTCTGTTCAGTCTGTCTTCTTCAACAAAACACAAAGACAGCAGTCATCTTCAAGTTATCTAGATACGATGCAAAAAAAAAACCTACTACCCTGCTCCGAATTTTATCCTGATTCTTTACTAGCTTGGTTTTCTGCATGAAGCGTCCTCGTGTCGCTGGTCTGCAGCAATCAGCCGAACATGAAGTGATAGGATACTAACTTTCATGTACTCCCTCGGTCTCTGTCTCCCTCCGTCCTGATCTGTCCTCTCCTTACCTGCTGGGTCAAAGGGAGGTTCAGCCCACGGCTACTGTTCAAAGTCATAAATGGTTTTAAGCCCAAAATGTCACCTGTTGCAAACACTACACTTCAAAAGAGCCAGAGGGCCTTTGATATGAGTCAGCTTTGAACAGTTCTCATCTGCTTTGAGACCATCTGTGTTCAAACACTGGCAGGGAGACATAGATGAGAAACAGAACTAAGGCTAAGCAGGCTCACACATTAAACTCATGGCAGCTCATTTGTATCTGAACATTTTTGACGCACTTCTGTTGTTTGTATTTTAATCTTTTGTTCTTTCAGAGCACTAAGCGGCTGTTAATATACAGTCATGGTAAAAAGAAGTACACCTATACAGTTCTTATCGGGATAAATTAGGTAAATATGACCTCAAAAGAACAACACATTAGAATATAATGTGACATTATTCAGATCTACTACAATGACCATTAAGTAGGTCATTGACCTACTTAATGGTTACACCAGTGAACAATTAAGTGAATCATCCTGGTGGAGGACCGTTTTTCAAACCTAAGCCGTGCTGCCATGTTCTTTTTTACAGAAAAGAGGCTTTCGCTTCTTCTAAACAAATCATACCTTTTCAGTCTTTTTTCTAACTGTGCTGTCGTGAACTTCAATATTTAACCCTTGTATGGTGTTCGGGTCTGTGAGACCCGTTTTCAGTTTTTTTTCAAAAGAAAAATTAAACAATTAATTATTTTTTCAACCTGAAATTCATTGGCTTTGGCTTATTTTCTGTGAAGAACATAAATCCGGACTAATTTTCAATGACCTCATACTGTACCTCCCCCCACGCATTTACATTACATACAAGGTGTTCGGGTCCACTGGACCCAGGTCTAATAAAAGCGTTGAAAGTGCAGGTCCTGTGTTCCCACACTCTGTCTTCCTCCTTTCTGGTGCTGCTGATAGTGTTTTCTTCCCCTCCTGCTCCCGCACAAAGTTGCAACATTGTTGAAAATTCAACTATAAACACCGTCTGCTCTTACATTCCCACACATTTTACCCTCTTTCTTGAGGGATCCAAATTTTATTTTCTCATACCCTGTCCCACCTGCAAATTAGGGGCATAATACTATAAATAAGACTTTGCCAGTGTGGTTCTTTATCACAACTGATCAAGATGGCAAAAGATTATCTGCTGCGAGGGCCATCCAATTGATTTTGGAAGAGAGAGGGGCTTCTGATGATGATGTTGACAAAGAGGTTTCAGAATATTTCACATTTCTGAAAATTCAGAGTCTGACA
>NW_024582450.1:599254-612803 GCF_018398535.1 Haplochromis burtoni
ACCCTGGGCCTAATGTCACCATTGATGAGCAGCTGATCCCATTTAGTTGTGAAACATATTGCTTCACGTGTAAATGTGTTGTGTCTTTCCACTCACTCCACTTGATTATAACTGATTTATTTTTTTTATAACATTTTATAAAAAAAACCAAAAAACGAGAAGGACATTAATTCATAAATGTGATCTAACAAAGGTAAAGGGAAAAAATTAACTGTTTGCTGTTGATATGTCTTGTAATTGGGATGAAGTAAACATCTGTTGAGTAATTTAACATAAAATTGTTTGATAGTGTTAATTTGGAAAGCCAAAACTCTAGCGGGTCTACCGGACCCATGAACACTGGCTGAGTAACAAAAATATGAACACCACACAAGGGTTAAGATGCTAACTGAGGCCTGTAGAGTCTGAGATGTAGTTCTTTGTATTTTTGCACTTTCTTTGAGTATTACACAATCTGTCCTCAAGGTCAATTCGGTCAGGTCGGGACATTCCCTCTCAGGGTGATACAGTTATCTTGAATATTTTGTGAATAATCTTTCAAATTTAAAACTTTGTAACCTTTCCCAGACTGACAGGCAGCAACAACTGCTTCTTCAAAGCAATGACTTCTGCTTTTTTTTATAGAGACACTCACAACCTACCCTCTTAATTCCTGTAGAAGCAGTAAAGTTGTACTATATATTTATATTTTACATGTAAAATAAAATGTAATTTGTTGTTCATACGAGATTGTATTTAGCTAATTTTAAGATATGTTGATATATAAAACCTCAAATATGAAGGAGAGTGTATGAAAATGCAGATGAGTGTAATACTGCTTCCAATACTGAACTTTTGATTGAAATACAAATGAATTCAGTTAATCAAACTGTGTCAAATATACTGTAACTGGTGAGAGCTAAGACTGTAAATCAGAAAGAATCTGGATATAATAGAGGTGCTCACACTTACTGATGATCGGATAATCGAGTGCATTTGATTAGCAGCACCTGGCTGGTGTTTACATTTAGTTTTTGTATACTGCTCCTGCAAAGTGGCTGAATTTTTGTTAAATATATAATTACTTGTTGTGTTATGTAGTTGAGCCGACCTGCCGAAGGTAAAATTGTATTTTTATGTCCCGACACATAAAATGTTATGAATGAAAGTGTGTGTACTTTCATTTTTGTGTACATACTTTTGATTTGAATGAGAGAAAGAAGGAGGAAGAGACAGTAGATAAACATTTCAGAAAATTGCACACCGGTTGTGTACTTGGGCCAAACCACAATTAGGTCAAGCAAACAGATTTAGCCCGGAGCAAAAGCAGCATGTATAACATGTTTATAAGGCAGTGTGAAACAAGCAGCACTGTGTCTTATGGTATTTAAATTATTTTTAGTATTGAGGGCTAAAAGCTTTACTACACAGTAGAGCCTCAAAAAGCAGCAATCATCTCCCTTTTTGAAAAGGTTATCTCAGCATGCAAAATCCTTAAAGATCTTGTCTTCTATCTACAGAGATGTAATAGAGCAACAGGCTGGTTTTGAACTGTATGCAAACGTATTATCTGTCAAAGTTTTTTGGGGTGCTATCTATAGTAAATGTCAGCTGGCTCACTTTCCCAAAGGTGCATATGTTAAATGAAAACTTCATCTGTGTGTGTGACAAGCTGTGTGCAAAACAATGTGAAATATCAGCTTGAGCATTTAATATCCATTTAGATACATATATATGGATTGCAGTCCAAAATGCAGTGTTATTGAGTCATTGAATCGCCTGACACACCCCATTCCTCCTGCTGGGAATGACTTCAACACTCACTCATGCTGCAGCATTCTGAAGAGGCACATTTTGAATGAGTACCTAGTAACATCATTTTGTCATGGTTACACCAATGTGAAATGACAACCACCTCCTAAATAAGCCCTTCAAGGGAAATTCCAGTGATACATGTCCACCACATCTAACTAAAATAGGCAAAATTAAATCATTAAGATTGTAATTATTAACACCTAAAAATACAACATTATCTTGTTAAAATTTGCTGGGAAGCATTTGGTTTCTGGAATTGTTTCACTGGGTCTCTCACAGCTGGAAAAAGACAAACACAGAAGACTAAATTATCTCTATATGTGTGACTCAGCAGCGACAAAATCCACCAAGAAAAGCTGAGAATGTAGATTCCCTCAGAGCCACTCTGCATTATATTTCAGCACGTGTTGAACTGTCACATGGTGCCACGTTTATATCTTGATGTTACTAGTCAAAAAATTTAAATGCATCACTTAGAGTTGTAATTGTGAGCATTGTAGCAGTGATTCAGCCCAAAAAAATTGCACAAATTCTGTTTTGCAACAGGCGGCTAGAGACACGTGTCTAAAGATATAATGTAAAATTGGTTCTTTGCTAAGATGTCTGTTACGTGTCGTCACAAAAGCAGTCCGTCCCTTGAGTTAGGTGCCTTTTTTTATACTTGAATGATTCGAAGGTCAGTGTTAAGCAGCTTAACAAACAAGAACAAACACAAACATTCATCAGAAAATGATCAGGTGCAAGGAATGGACTGAAAATCAGTGAAAAAGCAGCCAATGTCTGATGAAAACATTTAAAAGACCTACAGAGAGCCTGATGAAATATTGCTCAAGCCAATTTTTTTTTTAATTACAAGAAAGTTTGGCTCCTTGGACGCAGACTATTAAGAAATGAGAGATGTCTCAACACTTGTACTGCTGTCGCCACTAACCTGAGTATACATCACAGATCTCTTAGTCTGTCTGATTCCACAGGTGGATGTAGATTTAAGATGAACTTTTACATGCACAACACAGGCAAAGCACACGTTTTGTTAATGGTCGCCATAAACACATGATATTTTTAATGTTGTAATATATTAGGAATATCATGTAATGGCTTGTGACCATTTTGCATCCCATTTTTGTTTAATCTAAGTTGAATGTTGTGATTAGATTTGTTTTAATATACTGGAACTTTAATGTGTAGTCCGCTTTTACAACAGAGTAGTTGTCAGTTAGTCAAATTGTACTCAAATTGTAATGTAGTTTAAAAGAAAAGGTGGTTAGAGAAAACCTACTTCCTCTCTATAGCTGTGCACAAACGTGCTAACCAGACACCCTAACTTCCTCATTTCTAAACACATTGTTTATTCTATATGGATAGCAATCATTGCTTAAAATATTAGGTTTGTCTTGCTCACACCCTTTTATTCTTGACATATAAAAAAGTACCCAAAAAATCAGCGTAAATTAATAATACTTGTATCAGTATTTCGCTCAGATAAATCTCCATCCAGCCGTTTATAAATCGCTGAAACAAAATCACCTGTGTCCTCGCACTCACTGTGCAAAGTACCCTCATCATGCCAAAGAAAGAGAATTAGCATAGTGAGAGGGGAAGTAGAAAAAAACAGTAGAGGTGGTTACGTAAAGCCCTACGTAATGGTTTATTTATGTCGGTGGGCCAATAAAATGTGCTCTGACTTCAGCCGTCATGACGTAATGCGATCTACTCCAGAATAGCGCGCGGCGGAGGAGCAGCCACACGGTGCAGTTCAGCTCTTTCTCTCTCCGGACCGTCTGGCCAATGTTTGTTTATTTATGTCGGATTCGTGCGGTCCGGAATAAGGCTGGCAGGGCGGGATTTGCGGCGGCATGTCGGCGTTAAAGGAGAACCAGTGTTACGGGCTGTCCAGCGGCAAACTGAGCCGCGGCGGTAACATCTCCGTTTTTCACGTAAAACTCACTGACAGCGCGGCAACAGCCATTAATACCTTCCAAAACGGCAAGGTGGGTCATTTTCTAAAGTATTTTCTCTTCAAATAATTACAGTTAAGTACACTGACATTTAAATTTAACGTACCACTTTGTCAAAGGAACAATTTTTGGGTTTTTTAACAAAGGAAAAGACGAAGTGATACTAAACGCGGGTTTGTTTTTTGTGTGTGCTTTAAATTTCGGCCGAAGTTCACCACTACCTTCCCCGGTTGTTGACTCCTACAAGCTCCCCCCTTTTCAAGCTATGAAATGGAAATACATGTTGCATAATACAACGCAGAAGCGTTTCCCTGTGTGCTGATGTTTGTAACGAGCTGCTGGCCCACTGCTCACAAGCTGCTGGCAAAGTACTAGGAATGCTAATCAGTGCCGGGGTCGAGGAGAGGAGAAAGGAAAAAGGAGGACAGGCTGTGTGTGTAGGGGGGAGGAAGGGAGGTTAGTTGTGGGAGGATATTCTGAATTGGATTTAAAGACATGGAGTACTTGTGTGATTTATTTTTCTTTTTTTAATTTGCTGAATATCATAAAGATCAGAAGACAGATGGACGAACTCAGGCAAACATTTGACCCAGTTAATCATAAATGAATCAGACGCTGCAGGAAGTGTAAAGCAGAGAACAGTCATGTACACTTCCTCAATGCACTAATTCCTCCTAATACAGATAGGAAACTCCTCAGTGAAGAAATGACAGCTACAAGCTTTTCTGATGAAAGGTGGAAACCACGCTGCTCATGTCATGTCCTCGCTTTCAGCGTAATACAGCTGTGATGAGATTGAGGGGGGAAAGCACCTGATGAGGAGCAGGCTGTAATATGCATATATCAGTGTTTCTGAGCATGCATTTAGGTTCTTTATTTAGCTTTAAGCATGTCTATTCAAATCCTACTTGGCTGGATCACAGATACCAAAAAAGAAAAACCCAAAAAACACCTCCACACCTTACTCTGTACTAGCAGCCACCTCACTTTCTCTGCACTCATCAACAGGTGGACTTATGCAAAGGTCAGAATCGAGTCATCACATACTTTCCATCCCTGCTGCAAACGTGTCACTTTGGCTAGTTCGCTCCCTGTGAGAGATGATACTGTGTTTCATCATATTTTTATCTGTGGAGCTGCTTATTGACCTTAGCCAGTGCAAGGGGATGGAGGAGCAGCAGCACCTGGAGCAGACAATGGTGCATGTACCCATCTGTTTAAATGGGAACTGAGCACTCAAATAATACCTGACATGCTTGTTTAATATCCTGAGTTTATTAATAGGACTGGGTTTGTTCTTGATATGAACGCAATGGGTGTAGGGTTTCTTTTTCTCTTTCGGATTCCTAAGTAGGAGGGGGAAGTAGCTTCTGGGTGGTGAAAGTGAAGCAAGTACAGAGCTTAACAGTGACTTAAACATGCATTCATTTTAATGGCCAGCAGGAGGTGACTTTTCTAGTTTCAGGAAGAAGTCCAGTTCTAGAAGTCTATTGGAAAATGACCCTGCTGCTCACTTGATCTGTACCCTTATTATATGGTTGTCTGATAACTTTATGGTTTCAATTACTAGTTTCACAGCTTATTCAATACAGCACGATTCAATAAGTGTCCAGAGGGACAGTAAAGTGGCATATCTCCCTTGTTTTTCCATCATATCCCTCGCTGTTTATAGACGGCAAGAGAGGGATGGGCCTCACTAACCAATGGATGATGTCACAACAGCATTGTCTTATATCCTATATACAGTTGGTGTGCACTATGCAGGTTAAGAGCTAATTAGGAAAGCTCACATCTTTCTAAATCGATAACCCTGTTCAAAAATAAATAAATAAATGAATACATAAATATTCTTCCAACTGTAGCACTTGAGACCTGTAATCAGACCCTTACTGGGCCGCTGCAAATGAAGGGATACTACCTTCACTTGCAAGCTGGTGTGGGGTTGTGAGAAAAAAAGATGTTGGAAAATTCTCTGAAATGCTGTTCACAATTACGAAGAATAACAGTACACAAAACAAAATGAAAATGGGGTACTAGCAGCCAGAAAACCACAATGAAGGTGGAGCCAGAAGCATTCAGATGAATAGTGCAGACCACAAAACATCCTCTGCTGCCCTGCTCTATATGTATATGTGTGGGCTTGTTTTACTATACTTGTGGCATCTGCTAACCTTGTGGAAACTATTATAACTGGACTCCACAAGTTTAAGGTTAAGCATTTGTTTGACGTTGTCAACGTTAGCAAATGAAGCACTCGTACAAAGAGGGTTGTGAGAAAACGAGTCAGTATGTTAATGCTTGTGGGGTTTTAAAGATGCACACATCTAACGTTTTCTCTCTTTCTTTTTTTTTTTTTTTTCCCCCCCCACCACAGGGCTGGTCGGCCCAACCCACCATCTGTTTTAGTGGAAATGAAGGGGTAAGAAGGACGTCTTACTGCTGACACAAAGCGATCCTAATACATTTTAAAGCTGATAAATCTCAATCTTTCAATCTCAATCTGCTCTTTTTCTTCTTTCCCTATTCATATTACAGAGAATCACCATCCCTTGTTCGGAAAATAGAGATGAAGTCAGGAATTTCACCTTTGGTGTAACTAATGTTGCCCGTGATAATCCCCACGGAAGCTTTGACTGCATCAAACAGCTCAGCACCAGGTAAAGGCAGCAAAAAGTATCAGTTTCGATATAGGAAGGGTTTTCAGATTAAAATAGAGTTGTAAGGCTTTAACTGTATTGTTTTGTCTGAGGTGTTTATATGATTATATGTTTACTTAGTATTATAGATGTAGAAATAACTGACTGCCTCAATGAGTATTAATCTTTTCAAATGTCTCTGCCCCCTGCTGCTGTGTGAAAGTTACCCTGCTGCTAACGTTTCTCTGCCTTTAAATGCCAGAGAAAACTCAGGGTTCCTGACTGCATAAGCATAGAAATGCACTGAAGTGGATTTAAATGTCATGTATTGGCGAGGCAGACAAGTAGTCCAGCATGCATCTAACTGAACACTACCTAAAGCAACTGCGTCCTGAGAAACAATCTTTTATTTGACATGGATAACCTTTGCAAGGAGTCGTTAAAGCACTGTCAGGTCGCTGTCTGTACACGCTGTCTTCTCTCCTCCTCTCAGTGCCGCCGAGGAGCTGTCATGTCTCGGGGTGATTCAGAAGAAGATGACAGTCAAAGCCACAGATGAGTCGTACGATAAAGCTCGTCAGAGCATGGCCCAAGCTGAGGAGGAGACGCGCAGCCGAGGGGCCATTGTCATCAAACACGGAAGCCGCTACCAGGGTATGAAGTATAGAAAACACTTGCACGTCCACAGAGTGTACTCTGTTATACAACAGATAACTCCAGCTAAGCGAGAAGATTGGCCTGAAGAAAAATTTGTTCTGTGCTTATAAGCACAGACAGCCATATTGCATTGGTTGCCTTGGCAACATGTGTAGTAACCAGTGACATAGTAACGGCCTGTCTTGTTTTCTCCTGCATGTTTTGTCCTTTTGTGTAGCTATCTGTAAACTTTCTATATGTGATACAGTGGTTTTAAAGAATACATGGTCTCTATGCACATACAGAAACTGCGTTCTGCACATGTTCCTCAAACATGAATGTGCATGATGAAACCAATGATTTAGCTTTTTTTTTTTTTTTTTTTTTGCAAACCACCAAACCATTTCCGTATGAACTGATATATTATAGCCTGAGTCTCAACTGCTTTCACCGAAAGGGCACATAAATATACGCGTATATATGTAGATGGGTTTTGTTGATTCTGTCATTTCAGAGGAAGCCTTAAAAAGAGAAAAAAACTTCCTTACAACAGGCTTGTGCAACCATGTGGTTACTTCTTAAATTAGACAGCAGGCTTTGCTCACTGAGATGCGTGTGCATGCAGCTTCGTAACCTAAATGTGGGTTTCTGAAAGGTGAAATGAGGTCTTATCTTTGTGTTTATCCACATCTCTGCTTTTGGAGAAAGTTCAGGAAGAAAGTCCTTTTCCCCCTCAGTATCTGATTTTGCTTCTCTGTCTGGAAATAGCAATACATGTTAGAAAATGAAGCACAAGGTTATTTTTGATGATTGAAATCTCAGAAAGTGCTCCCCTGATGTCATTGATGTAAAAAAATTTCCTGTTTCTTTGAAGGCAAGAAGGTAACAGTGCGAGCCCCAGCCCCTGCTCTGGCCAGACTCACCAAGCCAAAACACTCGTCTCTTCTCAGCAACGTTAAGAAGGGAGTCGGTGCGTCCAAGCCGAAGAAAGATGCCTGTGCATCAAACAGGAGAAGCAGTTGTGATTTGCAAGAGAAGCCCCTCAGGGAGAGAGTAATGCACCTGCTGGCTCTAAGGCCATACAGGAGGCCCGAGTTGATCCTGAGGCTGCAGAAAGACGGGCTGACAGCAGGAGACAAAAACATGCTGGACTCTGTACTAATGGAGGTATTTCTGTTCCAGTTTTATACAAACATAACATGCAAGCATTAGACTGTGTTAAAACTGCCTTTATGCACGTGACTCTTGGTTTCCTTAATATCAAGATTATGTTTTTGCAACCTTTGACAAATCTGTAAAGAATATGAACACACATGGATCAGTTTGGGAATCAAACTCTTAAGTCAACTCCTCAAAAACAATTGTCTTAAGTCTTTTCTCCCCTGTTTTTGTGCATGCTTGTGTTCAGGTCGCTCAGCTTAATAGTAGAGACAGCACATATGTTCTGAAGGACAGTCTGTATAAGGAGCTGCAGAAGGACTGGCCCGGCTACACCTCTGGAGACCAGCAGCTCCTCAAGCGCATCCTTGTCAGGTAACTTAGATAAGGATGTGCCTGCTGCTGTTTTCATACTTTATGACTACTGCAGAGCTCTCAGGCCCTACGTTTCTTCATTATAATTTGTTAAACTTAAGGAATGGAAATAACTGGCATTTTAGTTCATTTTCATCACTTTGTAAATCACTAAAGTGGCAAAATTTTCAGAGTTCAGTGATTATGTGTAAGTGTTTTTGAGGGTTACAGGTTGCTTTTCTGCAGTGATGTAATTTCTCAAATTTGTGTTTCTGTAAATAGAGTCAGTTTCAAAAAAATCTTTTTGCATGTTTATGTAAAGCAACCGTTACACTGGCAGCAACAGTTCAGACCTGCATATGTAGGTTTTTTTTCTTTCTTTTTTTTTTTTAAGCTGCTGTGATAATTCGAGAGTATGAAATGACATATTTGGACAGAAGATGCAGCGATTGTGAAATTCTGAACCAAAATGAAAGTTTACTGTAACAGTTTGGCTGATGATAACGATCGACATTTAAAAAAATAAATCAGTTCCCTTTTTTTGTGCCAAGCCATTCATGATCATCCTTGATGCCAGCTTCATATCATCTTGGTTGAATTGTGCCGAGATGGTGTTAGTATTCAGCAAACATCCCTATTCAACTGTTGTAGTTACTCATAATACAGAAGGAAGCACTCAGGTTGCATAAACCAGTCTTAGTTTGAAATTCTCTTCAAATGCAGTTGCACAGTGATCGAAGACTCTGATAAAACTTCTTCTCACAGCGAGTGCTCTGGTGCTGCGGATAAATTCAGTTAGCAAGAGGCCACATCTTAGAGTTCAATTATCTGATCTGTGTCACCGTCAGCCGTTCGGAGGAGACTGCATGAATTAGGCCTGTATGGTTGAAGCAGAAGGTGAACGGATGGTATTTGCATATGTGGGTCCCACTATGTAGCATGGAGGAGGAGGTGTGATGGTGTTGGCGACTTATTCAGGATTCAGTGCAACATTTAAACAACATATTTGGCAGCAACACGTCATCCCATCTGGTTTGTTTAGTGGGACATTTATTTATTTAAATAACAGGACAATGAGCCACTGGACACCTCCAGGCTCTGTAAAGCCTATTTAACCAAGAAGGAGAGTCAGGGGAATTATGGGATATGTTTGATCACAGAGTGAAATAAAGGCAGCTTCTAAAAGCATAGCATTGTGGTGCTTTTGATTTAGACTTTTTAAACATTTAGCACTTGCATCATTTATTTTTTTTATCATATTATTATTATGTGTTTATCTGGAGGGCTCTGCTGTTGCATTGCACTGTACAGCACATGCAAGAAAGAAGAATGGATTCCAGGGAAATGCTAATTAAAGCTGATGCCCTGTGTTTTCTGTGCAGGCGACTGTTTCAACCGCAACAGAACCTCCTCGCTGTCCCTGAGGCCCAGGTCAGCCCACTGCGAGACACGCCCAACTCTTCGCCAGCACACCGTCCAAAGCATTCCCTGCCAGAGGAATACACTGACCCTTTGGCCTCCAAGAAGCCCAGGATTTCCCATTTTTCCAGCAAAGCAGCCAGTGACAAGTCAAAAACGAGGCCTTCTAAACAAGCTCACGAGGACATCACAGCAGATGACAAGCAAAGAGTATCGCTTGATCCTCAGAGACTTATTGACTCCTTGTCAGCAGTCTGTCAGCAGGAAGAAAAGGTGGCTAAAAGGTTAGAACCACCTCACGCTCCCCCGAAAGAACCCGAAATTCCACAAGATCACCCTCAGGATAACTCAGATCGCCCCCCATCCCTTCTAACGGTGCCAGATCTTACCAAACATACAATAAAAAAGAAGAAGCGCAAACACAAACACGGAGACCATGTGAGAAACTGCTCCTTATTTGTCTTTTAATAGTTATTCCATTTGACGTGACACATTGCTAATTTGGATTTGTATTCATTTGTCAAGGAGAAGGATAAGAAGAGAGACAGGATGGAGAAAAGAAAAAGACCCAACTCAGAGCATCCAAACAGCAAAGCCTCTCTGGACTGCACAGGTGAGGCCTAATGGCTGCTGACTCATCAGCACATGTGCTGCTTGTTTAGTTTTTCACTTAGCTGACATGTTTCTGTTTTTCTTTCAGAGCCGGCTGACATTTTTTTTGACTCTAATGCACTTCGAGTGGACAGTGACACACCAGACTATTTATTGTAAGCATCATTCATTTGAACAAGTATTTGCAATGGTCAAAAGGGGTTGTTTACTTGTCTTAATGCACTTTTATTTAATAATTTCCTTTTCTTCTTTTTTCCCGCCCTCTTCACAGGAAGTACACAGTGATTTGTAGCCACGAGCAGAGACAAAGTTACAAACAGGACTTTAACAAGGAGTACAATGAGTATCGAGATTTACACGCTCGCATTGACAGCGTGACGCAGCAGTTCATGGATTTGGACACACAACTCAAGCAACTCCACCATGAATCCCATAAATATAAGGTAGATGTACAGAAAGTCTTTATTTTTCTTTTTTTTTTTTTTTAAATGGAGGAAGTTTGCATAAACATCCTCTCATCTTTCTTTGCTGTTTGTAGTTAGTCATTAGACACATACGTCCACTTTATTAGGTACACCTTACTTGTACTAGGTTGGACCCCCTTTGGTCTTAAGAACAGCCTTGGTTCTTCATGGCATAGTTTCATTCTTCAGAGATTTTGGTCCGTGTTGGATTGCATCACACGGTTACTGCAGATTTATCGGTTGCACATCCATGATGTCAATCTGCCGTTCCACCATATCCCAAAGGTGCTTCATTGGATTGAAATCTGGTGACCGGAAGCAGAATTAAGTGCAGTGACAACTGAAACCAGTTTGATAATGTTTGAGCTCTGTGACAGTGTGTTATTCTCCAGAAAGCAGCCATCAGAAGATGGTACACTGTGGTCATAAAGGGAGGGACATGGTTAGTAACAATACTCAAATAGGCTGTATTGTTTAAATGATGGTCAGTTGTTCCTAGGACGTCCAAAATGTATCAAGAAAATATCCCCCACACCATAATACGACCTGTCGCCTAAATTTGTTTAACTTACGCAAATTGTAGCCTCAGTTTCCTGTAGTGGCAACAAGTTAGGTCTTCTGCTTCTATAATCCATGTGCCTCAAGGCTGCAAGTGCATTCAGCAATGCACTTCTTTATACTTGTTGGTCCGAAGCAGTTGGGCCTGTAAAGTCATTGCTTGGGAATCCCCAAAGCACTCTAACATCAGTAAGACATTTTCACCTACAGAATTGCCACTATGGGTGAAGGATTTATTTTTGGCTCATTAGACTGAGCAGATGAACAGGTGTACTTATTAAAGTGAGCAGTGACGTGTATATGTGGCAAATTCAGTCATATTTTTCCTATATCAAACGTTCACACACAATGGGGCCCCTGTACCAGCATTTGGGGGGGTGAAATTGTTAGGTCATGGTTCCTGAAGCCTAATAAACAAAACCATGAAGACAAACAGTGATGTATTATAGTTTTTCTGTGATCTTATAGTCACATAAGGATTATTTTGCAACTTTTCACAGACTTGATTTAAATTAATCTTTATTTCTGTATTTTTCCCTGGCAGACAGTTAGAAATCAAATTCTTCAAGAGTATCGAAAAATTAAAAAGGTAATGACTTTCTTAAAACTCCCCACTTTTTTTTTTTTTTTTTTTTTTTTTTTAAACCACCGCTTTTAAATAATCAAGTTTTCCTTTCCTCACTACAGTCCAACCCAAACTACAATCAGGACAAGGCTCGCTGTGAATACTTGCACAACAAACTGGCACACATCAAGAAGCTCATATCAGAGTACGACCAGCAGCAGCTCCGTGCGGAGCATGCCGCTCTGAACTGAAGAGCCTAACTCGGAATGACGAGTGAACTTCACGAGTACGACAAAGATCCCCAGCCAAAGGGGATTCATGCTGCTGAGCTCAGTGCCATCATGCTTAGGTCTGTGGTCTTAATGGCTAAATATAGTATCATTAGATCTACTGCGATTGTTGGCAAGGTTAAGTCTTTTGTGAGGAGCTGGAGTGATCGGACGGCAAGATGAGGGATTTTCTTTGAAAGTGGTCAAAGTGATGCTACTGCAGCAACACGGGAGTAACAGTAGTTTTGCTCTAAAACCTAGAGCTAGGGTCTTACTCCTCAAAATGCAAACACACGAGGAAATGAGGTGAAAAGCCTTAAAAACATTTGGAGATTCTCATCCCTATTACACCTTTTAGTCGTTGATTTGGGTTTTTTGTGTGAATTTAATCAATTTGAGTATTTACTAACATGTTCTGTCAAACACATCAGTGTTGAGGTTTAAACTATAAACATGAAAGAATAATAAACTACACGCTGTACCCACCCAGACAGCTCATACAAATGGCAGGTGAAGGTTAATGTCTGATGGCAGCTGGGACGCAGATGTGTCCTGAGAAGAATCCGTCCTGTTCTTCGGGTTTGGTGAGATTACGAGTCTTGCCAGTTGGCTGTGACTGCCGAGTTTTGCCTTGTGCTCCAACTGGACTCGATTCATAGTATTCCACTGGTACTGTGCTTCAGGTGATTTTCCTGGATCACTGAAGACTGTTATGTTGAATGTCATGTGAACTTTAAGTTGTAATCAGGGAATGTGTGTTCCGCACGAGCTTCAGTAAAAGTGTAAATTTAAAATAGGTTTTAATTGTCTGGAAGGACGTTATTATACTGTTTCTGGGAAGGAATCGAAATATGAAAAGACGTAGTTGCATGCTGTGTACTTTACGGAATGCATGATGCATTACTCAAGATTTTGTCTGAGATTCAAATAAATCTGTTTATACTCATTTTGTGTGATACTTCTCCTTATTTACTGTAATTTTACTCTAAATACCAAATAAAAGAGTAATGAATGATGTAAGATGAAAAGGACACTGTAATCATCGTTTTGATGCAGAAATACTACTTTATGCCTGTAAAATGTTGTCTTTGACATCTTTTCAGATCAACTAAAAAGGGGGGAAACA